>NC_073230.2:18156287-18459318 GCF_029281585.2 Gorilla gorilla gorilla
AGGAACAAAATCGCCTGTACTTCAGAATTTCCTTTTTATCTATAGGAGAAGTTTGAATAACGCATAGTACTATTTTTATTCATACATGCATAAAAATTCAATTGTGTTTTTAAAAACTGACTGGCTAACCTTGAGGTATTTATGAGATTATTATGACAAACCACAGTATTTTATTTTAATATAAATACTGCCTCCAAAGTAGTTATTTCATTTTAACTACCACCAATGTAGGAAATAGGAGTCTGTTTATAAAAAAAAATTTGGTTTTTGTTGAATAGTTTATATGAAACTAGAAAAGTATAAAAACAAATTATTGATTGGCATTTGCAAAGTAATTCTAGCTGAGTTTTAAAATTAATAAGGAGCACATTAAGATATTGGATCATTTGAAAAATTGGAGTCAAAAAACCAAAGGCCTGGATTTCATACCTAATAGTGGTAATGCTTGAAAAAGTAATTTAAATTTTCTTGTATGTCAGTCCCCTCGTCTATAAAATGAAGCTGATAGTACCCCAATGAACAGGGTTTTTGTAAGATTTTAAGAACAGAAAACATTTGAGTGCTTAGTATGTATTATCAACCCTTTTAAGCATTTTAGATGTATTAACTCAATTCTCCCAATTATACTAAGAGGTAAGTGCTACTATTACCTTCATTTTATCAATGAGGAACCGAAAGCCTTTAAAGGTTAAGTGGCCCACCTCAGGGTACCAGGGCTCTCTTCCTAACTCACTGCCAGAGAACAAGATTACCGAGTCATAGCCATGAGCTCTGCTTACAGTGCAAAGTAAAGGGCTGAAATCAGCTGAACTGGCTTGTCAATCATCAATTAAAAGAAACTTGGATAAATAATAGCTTACTTTCCTCTACTGAAATGTGTTTCTAAAGGTATAGTTCCCCTCTTCCTGCTGATTAAAACCACAAGCAAATGCATGACACAAGTACTCTAAAAGGTAGAATGTCTTTTCTACAACCATTATAAGAAATATGCAGTTGGTGAAAAGCCAAAATCTAAGAAGAGATATCAAATTCATACTATAGAAACACAATTTTTTTTTTTGAGACAGAGTCTCATTCTGTCACCAGGCTGGAGTGCAATGGCACAATCTCGGCTCACTGCAACCTCCTGCCTCCCGAGTAGCTGAGATTACAGGCACGCACCACCACGCCCAGCTAATTTTTGTATTTTCAGTACAGACGGGGTTACACCATGTTGGCCAAGATGGTTTCAATCTCCTGACCTCGTGATCTGCCCACCTCAGCCTCCCAAAGTGCTGGGATTACAAGCATGAGCTACCACGCCCGGCCAAAACACAATTTCTTTAATACTCTCAGCCTCATGTTTATGCCTATGAACAGAAAATTGTCAAAATGCATAATAGGGAAATGAAAATTCCAAAAGTATGAAAGAATATTATTCATTCTGGGATTAATAAGGTAAATCATTTAGTATGTGTTATTTGCAAACAGACAGAAATTCCAAAAATAAATTCCTCACCCCAGATATTCTCCTTTGTTTTTAGTAGCTGCTAGGACATGCCCTGAAGATCTCTGTGTAACTAAATATTCTATTCTTGTCTTAGCCAGAGAGGATTTGTCTGCAGTCTCTAAAGTCCTTTTAGAGAACACCCAGAAAATAATATAAAATAGGGTAAAAAGCATGCAGCACCTGCCACAGAATAAGAGCTTGCCTTATATTTGCGGTATTGAAGTTGATGACTCCTTCTGGCTTCCCAGCCTCTGAATTCTGTATTCATTTTTTTTCAGCTCTCAAGACTAGTCATTGCCCTTCCTGAATATACCTCTAGGCCTCTTCTGACTAGACCTATTCTCATGCCCCTGTAGCCTAATACACACATACAGCCTAATAATTTATATGACTCTATTGAGAGGCATGGAATCATGAGATCTGTTTCAGCTTTGGTGTAAACGATTAAAAAAAAAAAAAAAAAAAAAAAAAGACAGCCCTGAGTCAATTGTGATATGATAGGTAGAGAATAGGGACACGAAATGTTAAAACTAGTGGTTTCAAGACATAAACCCTAAAGGATAAGAGAAGAAACATTGATATGGTTTGGATGGTTGTCCCCTCCAAATTTCATGTTGAAAAGTAATCTTCAGTGTTGGAGGTGGGGCCTGGTGGGAGATGATTTGCTCATGGGGGTGGATCCCTCATGAATGATTTAGCACAATCCTCTTGGTGATAAGTGAGTTCTCACTCACTTAATGTGAGATCTCATTTAAAAGTCTACCCCTACACCACCACCTGGCTCTCTTGCTCCCTCTCTCGCCATGCGACATGGCTGCTTCACCTTCACCTTCTGCCATGATTGCAAACTTCCTGAGTCCCTCACCAGGGTCAGATGCTAAATTACCCAGCCTCAGGTATTTCTTTGTAGCAACACAAGAATGCCTAACACAAATACTATTTTTTTAACCACACATATTCTGATATTTTGAGTTTTCTTTGGGAAATTGCTGGAAAAATCCAGAAATATACTGAAGATATCTCTGTGCTGATTCCCTGTTCCAAGTATCGTTATTTCCTACCTATTCTGTTTTCCTCTCTGGATAGAATACACTTGAGTCTCAACTCAACTCTATACAACTCTGTACAACTCAAGTATATTCTATCACAACTATGGTTAATATATCCCCAAAGCCACTTTCAAATATGAGGAGCATCTGGGCTACTTTTGCCAGCACTGGGATGAAAGAAAGCAAATCATAACTGTTAGTATCACCTCCAAAACAGCTCAGTGAAGAAATATGGAAATATGAAAGGAACTTACTAATAATATTCATGAGTTGGTTTTACCCAAAGACAATATATTCTATACAATGATATAGAATACTAGCATACAAATTGAAGAACTCAATATCTTTAGTGGTATATTTTGCCATTCAAATCTAGGGCCAAGAACTCTAGATAATTGTTAAGTAATTTTAAACAGAAAACATATATTACAAATTATATAAAAATGGATGTACCTAGAGTGTTAATAGTTATTCCTTGATAGTCTTTCTCTTAAAAATATTCTGATTAGGGCAGCTTAAAACTAATCCCCCTTTCACTGATCTTGGCAGAGGATTTTTAGCAAGTAATTTTATTTAAATTACTACACAGCATTAATCCTTTTCATTGCTTAAGGCAAAAAGGAAACCAGAGAAAAATAAAGACTATAAACTGGGGTTGAGATAGTTACATCGAATTATTTCTTTCTTAATTGAAACAATTGAACAAAGTATTTTGCATTATAAGTAAATCCTTCCTCTACATTTATTTTGCTTCTTTCTCAAGGAATAAAAGTCATGTATTTACAAGGCAAGTATAAAATACTAGTTGTATGACTGAGTGAAAATTTACTATCATTTCCAGAATGCATAAAACTAAGATGCTTGTATCAACCAAAATTAAAGGTAATAGAAAAACATCATGAATGATTTTTTTTCCTTTTGTGAATTCAGGAGAAAATCCTGATTATGCCTGTCTTTGCAAGTTTGGCAAAATCTAACTTTCACAATGCTGCCAATAGGCTAATCATTGAAGCTTAACATGCTGTTTTTCTCAATTCTAAAATTCTTTAGAAAACAAACAAAAAAAACCATAAATAATGACGAAAAAAAATGAGCTCTCATAGCCCAAGATGGTGGTTGTCAACGAGTATGTGATAGAATAAAGGAAGTGAAAGAGAAGCAATAAAGCACATATGTACATTATCTTTAAGGTTTCATCACATTTCTACTTAAATACCACTGGCCAGACCTGAGTTAGAAAATCATTCAATAACAAGGTAAACTGGGAAATGCAGTCCACGTTACGTTATGCTGAGCCAAAAATTGAGGGCTCTATCACAGAAGGAGCAGCTATCAATCAGCAGGCTCTGACGAACTCTGCCTCTTTCATCACTCACAGATTTACTCTTCCCATACATGGAACACATCCTGCCCCTCTCCAAGGGACCCAGTGCCAAAGTCCTATCCAATTTCAGCAACCAGCTCAAAGTCTAGGATGTCTGGGTGATGTGATGCATCAAGTCTCGATATGATAGCTCGTGGCCCAGCAACTTACAAAATAAAATACAAAGCCAGATAGGATGGCTCACATCTGTAATCCTAGCTACTCGGGAGGTTGAGGCAGGAGGATCACTTGAGCCCTGGAGTTCAAGTCCAGCCTGGGCAACATAGTAAGAACCCCATCTCGAAAGGAGAAAAGAAAATACAAGATAAAATACAAATTATTTGGCCTTTCACGGTATTCAACGGTGAAGCAATAATTGGCTTTCCCCGCTAGAAAAAGCAGAAAATTGGAAGTTCATTGCCGTCACTTGTACTTTACAATTATCAAAACCTGCTGACCAGGAATTATGAAGACTCCCTTTTTTGAGTAGGTAATCTAGCAAGTTTGGTTTTGCTTTCTGGGGACAACATCCTTGTCCAATGTCTTGGACCTCAATTCTTCCCTTTGGGAGCTTCTTCCTGCTGTATCATGTCCCATGTTCACATGTAAGGTAGGCATTAGAGTTTACGCTTTAGGGTGGCTGTGTAGATTTCACAGCCTGCTTCCTGCTGATGCAGCTTAGTGTATCTGAGGATTTTATTAGAGATAGAACAATTATAAGCTTTTGCAGTCCCGTCTTGTTAATTAGGATGGAGATGTGCAAAGGTCAGCATTTACAGTTCCCTCAAAGAGTATTCACTTTGAGTCAATTACAAGTACAAATGACTAGACCCAAAAATCTTATCTAGGCATAGTTTTTAGGCCCAAGGAATTTGTTTTTTAATTACTAGGCTCTAGTCCTGCCCATTTCTCTCTCTTCCATTGCCAGACCATGAGGTTATTACCTTGGGGATATTTTAAAAAGTCAGTGTATTAGTCTTCTCAGGCTGTCATAACAAAATACTGCATATTTGGTGGCGTAAAACAACAGAAATTTATTTTCTCACAGTTCTGGAGGCTGGAAGTTCAGGATCAGGTGTCAGCAGGGTTGGTTTCTGATGGGGCCTCTCTTCTAGCTTACAGATAGTCACCATCTTGCTGTATCCTCACGTCTGTGTATACACATGGAGAAAATGAGATTTCTAGTATTTCTGCCTCTTCTTTTAAAGACATCAGTTCTATAGGATTAGGGTCCTACCCTTATGACCTCATTTAACGTTGATTAGCTCCTTAAAGGTCCAATCTCCAAATATAATATATTGGAGGTTAGGGCTTCAATATATGGATTTATGGAAAGGGAAGTACAATTTACTTCATCATTGTAGGCTTGAGAGAAAAGGCAGTACTTTTGATCTGATCTTTGCCACTAGTTTTGCCATCACGGTTGGCTTGGAAATTGCTTTACCTTCTGCTAAAGTTGCTGCTTTGTTTGGGGTTATAGAATCAGTCAGCTATTTCAACCCTGCAAGTTTTTAAATATCAAACTCTTCGTCAGTTTGTATTCCAGCTGGAGGCAGAGATGGTTGAGCTCAGCATAGTAATATTACCTTTATCTCTGCTTGCAGCCTGGACAACTCTACCCCAAGTAATATCTCACTTCTACAGCCTTGTTGAAAGCAGTAACAACAACAAAAACAAAACCCAACATTTTGAATTATTCTTACCATTTTCTCTTTTTAAAGCTTATCCTCACCAGGCACATGGACTACCTTCTAAGAGACCTTTGGGGATGGTGTTCTCAAATGTTTGCAATGACAAAATAGGGGTCACCGGACTTCTAATCTACAATGAGTTCTGTTACCTGGCCACTTACACTAATCCAACACCAAAAGTTGATAGTGGCATCTCATTTCTAAGAACACTTGAATTAATATTAGATTCAGCTATGAGTGACAGAAGACTCAAAATAACAGCAGATTTTAAAGGGCAACAATCTTCTTTCTCATCTAACCTCCTGGTGTATGGTCCTGGACTGGTTGGGTACGCCACAGGGTCTGGTACCCAGACTCCCTCTATCTTGTTGCCACCAACTCTTAGTGTTCTGGATTTTGTTTATTGACAACTAGAGTACGTTTTCACCTCCTTATCACAGTGGTCAGAAAGCAGATGAATATACTTTCTAGATTCCCTACCAGCTACGGTTTAGGAGGTAACGTTGGTTGTGTCAATGAAAGGCATTCATGAGAGATTTGGAAGGTAGAAGAGAGGTAAATACTCCCTTCTTATAACAGTGGATACAGTGGTGGCTTTCAAGCAATTTCTAACAGAAGCCACAACCTAAACACTACTCTTTTGTGGCATGAGGCAGCCAAGGGGACAGCAGAGTGGACAAGAGCTGCAGCAGCTGCCTGACCTCCACCTCACAGGGACAGTGATTGATCTTAATGCCAATTGACCTGTGGCAGTTCTCTGGTTTCCATTCTTCCAGCCCTTATGATTATTTTGTAAGTACCTAATTCACTGCATTACATCCTTTCTGCTTCGGCTACCTAGACTGGTTTCCATTTCCTTAACTGAATGCTGGCTGATATACCTATCATGTTTTCTTTATCCACATGTTTGAAGTTGAAGATAATTCACTGCTCCCACACCTATCTTTCCCTCTGCAGGTAGGAAAGAAAGGTAGTAGAAAGCAAGAAGTTTCCTCTCAAGGGTATGACCTGGAAGTAACACACATCATTTCACTAGGACTCTATAGAACACAGTCCCATGGTCACCCTGAGATGCAAAGAAGGCAGAAGAGTAGACAACAGCAGGGCAAACACATGATCACTAAAACTTGTGGAAGTTAATTGCTAAAAGGAAGAAGAGAAGAATTGGATATTGGGGGACAATTAGCAGTCTCTATCACAGATCCCCTCAATACATCACCCACTTTCAATAACAAAGCAATCATGGTTGTTAATTAAGGAAAGGCATTGAAAAGAAGGGTTAGAGCCAAAACCAGACAATGTGAAAGTGTTACCATTTCAGTAGTAGCCAATCACACACCAGAAACAGGAAAAGGTCATTTTGTCATAAATTTAATTCTATCAATAAAACTGACTTAAATTATTGAATTTCTTTACTCATATTCTGGTCCTTTGAGACTTACTACAGCCTTCCTTACACACTTTTGAGTGGCATTTAGGAAAGTAATACATTTCAGTTTTCTTCTCATTAGGCCAGCCTTCCTTATGTTCTCAGAACACTAATCACTGAGGTCTTCACTTGGGACAGAAAATTCAGTACTATATATGTTCAGATATTTTATTTTCTTAAGAGATTTTTATTATGACCCATAGTCATAACCTTTATTATATTTTTGTGGGCCTCCTTTTCAAGTGATTCTGTTTGAAACAGTCAGGCCCCAATTAGGAAATATTTTCTTTGCTTCAGAGAAGGTGGTGGCATTTTCAAAGCTCTAAGCTTAGCACCTTAAAGAGTTTGGACAGAGAGCAGCACTTGAATCCTATAATTATACTGTGTTTTGGGGCATGGATTATGACAGGTGTGCAAGCAGGATCAACTAATGAGAGAGTTGGCAAAACAGTTGAATTTTCATATAATTCACTGGTCAAAAGCTAATCATTAACAGTAATAACAATGGGTCTTTAGGAAGACTAGAGCTTCGATTATGGCTCAAAGTAATATTTCCTATCAGAATTTCAGGCACATTTTAATACACTAGCTGCAATGTTTTATCCAATCTTTTGGCTTTTATTTTACCTAGAAAATATCTCATATAATTCTGCCACATTTGTAATCACAGAACAGTTGATATTGTAGAACCTTAAAGACCGTCTTGTTCAGCCTCCCATTCAGGAAGGAATTTACCTCTAATGACCCCTACACACCTTGTTGAGCTCCCAAAAAAATGGTGCTTCAGCCTGCTCTCTGAAAAACTAGAAGAGTAGAACCTATCTCAAAGGTTAAGATAATTATTTAGTTCATATTTATAAAACCCTTAGAAAGTATTAAATACTAAATAAATATTTACTAAATCCAAACAAACTACTCAAGAGAAAGAACTGTGGATCCAAAGGAACGACACATAGAAGGGGAGTTTCTGTGCCATTTAGAGAGCTCTTCTTAGAATATTTTCCTCTGAGGCCTTGAATTTGGTTCTCACCCTTCCTTAGCAGCAGCACAGGCTTTATGCCCCTTCAGTTCTCCAAGCACCAACCACTGCGGTAGCTGTTTCTATTTCCTTAGGACCAAAATTAAACTATCAAGTAAGTGCATGAGATATCTACCAGACATATAAGCAGTTGATGTGCTCTCAAAGGAATGTGGATAGCTATATTTGTTCATTTTGAATAGATTTTTCACTGATTATCAATCCAAACTCAGATCATGTCAGTTCTCTATTCAAATTTACTCAGGGTAAAAGCCAAAATCCTTACAAGACCCAACAAAATATGGCCCCTTTACACCTCTTTGATTTCTCTCACTAAGCCTCTCTTGCCTTCCTGCCACATCAACCTCACCTATTCCACTCACAGTCACCAAATGCACTGGAATCTTCTGTAGTTCCGACATATCAATCAGACTCCCAACTCAAGACTTTTGTCATTGCCCTTTTTTCACCTAGAACATCCAGCCATAAACCCCTATATTTGCATGGCACTTTCTCACCTTCTTCAGCTCTTTCCTTAAAATGAGGCCTTCTCTGGCCACCATATATGAAATAGATCCAACCTGCTAAAATTTCCATCCCCAGTACTCCTTATCCCTCTTACTATACTGTATTTTCTTCTACAGCAATTATCATCAAACATACTTCATATGTACTTGTTTATCTGTTCGTTCTCTGCACAACCATCTCTATACCCTGCCCCACAATACTATGTAAGCTTCATGAGGATAATAACTTTGGTCACTGGAATATCCCCAGCCTTGTACATTGTAGATGCCTAATAATATTTATTGAATGAGTAAACAGATGAATAAATAACTAATATTCATATATGCCTAGCATATATATAAGCATACTTATTGGACTCAGTTTTTTCTCCATTAATTCAGCCATGTGTTCAAGGCTGCCAGTATTCCTAGTTTGGGCAGGGGCCTCCAATATTTAACAACTGAACCAACAAAGCTTTTTGAATGTGATCATTCTCAGCACTGACCTAGTCACGGTGTCCATAAGGTTCCCAGAGCCCCATGTGCCCCCAAATCACCTGTGACCTCTCTCTTTCATTTCTAATTCAATAAGCCCTTCAAACCAAAAGGCTATATTATACGCTTAAGATAAAGACAGTCACCTAAAGGAGGAAAAAGTAAAGAAAAAATATATATCTCATTTGAGGGGGGAAGGCATCAATTTTATCTTTGTATCCCCAACTTAAACACAACCTCTAAAACAAGTATGCACTCAAGTTTTTATATATAAGACAGTATAATAGTGCTTAGAGCTTTGCTTATCTAATACTGTAGCCACTAGCCACTTATGACTATTAAAATTTAAATTAAAATAACCCTTCAGTTTTTCTAGTAATAGCTCAAGTGCACCAAAGCCCCATGCAGCTAGTGGCTACTGTGTAAGACAACATAGATATAGAACATTTCCATCATCACAGAAAGTTCTATTGGACAGCACTGGGCTAAAGGATACAGTGATCAATTAATTATTACTGGATAGCATCCTGTAGAAATGCCTTAGTTTACATGCCAATCTCCAGACATGTCCAGTGCCAGCTTGACAATCTAAGTGGGACTTCAGAAAGGTTACATGACCTCATTGAGACTCATTTTCCTGAGGTGTTATGAGGATTATATGATGCTATTTATTTAAAGTGATTAGGATAGAGTCTGGTACATAATACATAATCAATATTTACTAATATTATTGTTACTATTATTAACAAAAGCTAAAATAGTCATTTATACTTCATAGTATAAATAACACTTTAGGCTATGAAGCCTGTGCAATATTTTCTTAGGTACGTGTAAAATGCACAAACAACATGGAGGTGGTTGGAAAGGAGGCCAGATGAAGGTAAAAAGAACCCAGCCAGGAGCGGTGGCTCATGCCTGTAATACCAGCACTTTGGGAGGCTGAGGAGGGTGGATCACCTGAGGTCAGGAGATCAAGACCAGCCTGGCCAACATGGTGAAACCCCGTCTCTACTAAAAATACAAAAATTAGCTGGGCATGGTGGCAGGCGCCTGCAATCCCACCTACTTGGGAGGCTGAGGCAGGAAAATCGCTTGAACCCAGGAGGCGGAGGGTGCAGTGAACCAAATTCATGCTATTGCACTCCAGCCCGGGGGACAAAAGCAAGACTCCATTAAAAAAAAAAAAAAAAAAAAAAAAAAAAAAAACACTTTAAATGGACTGTAGTGAGAAGTGGCCAACCATCACATTCCTCTCACAAAGTGACTCACTCTTCTTCTGAAATGAAATCAGACTTTGAGGAAAAGTTAAACTCCTCCTAGGCAAATTATCTGTGATTGTGGAGAAGCAACAGAAAAGAAAATAAGCAGATTACATGATAGAAAGTATATCACTAACATACTGAATAGCTGGTATCTATCTCTACTCAGCAAAAGAGAACTATCCGTTGAGTTCTGGAGGATTCGAAGTTCAGAAAAAAAAACCGCAGTGGCTGATACGTTCTCATGTGTGCACACAGAAAACTGGCAGGAAATAGGCTTTTTTCAGGTACTCTTAGTCATTTAATCAGTAAAATCTGGTGCTAGTCCTCATACACATTGGATTGTGCAGACCATCATTGTATAATGCCCTCCAAAGGGTGAGTTCAGACAATAAACTGTCTTTAGGTGAGTCCAAGAGAGACCCATTATATTCAACAAATACTTATTTGAGTGACTGCTATGTGCCTGTTGGTGTTTGAGATATGGGAACAACATATTAGAGAACAAAACCAAAATCTCTACCCTCGTTGAGCCTGCATCCTAGCAATCCTACGTAGTTCCATTTTCAGTGAAGTTATACTTACCAAAGAAGATCAGTTTATTTACAAAGTAAAAGTGACTAAGAGATTTAAGAATAGTGGGTTTAAAATGGTAAATATATTTAAAACTGTTTATACTAATGACACAAGAGGAAAACATCAATGCAATCAAACTGTTTTTTCATATGCCTCTGTTATTTAGAGCTGATACTTATTTAAAAATCTCATAGACTTCTTTCTCTAAAAATAGAAAATATTAAGGAAGATTAAAATAACTTGTCCTTCATTTAATAGCAACAAACAATAAATAAAGCTTACAAGTTAGAATTTTTCTTTTATCTTGAAGCATAAATTGGGAGACCTACATAATCCTCTTTCTGTTTTCTCATGTAAGTAATTTTGAAGGGGCAACTCCAGATATCTCATGGCCAATTTAATTTTTGGCTATCTGGCATAATTTTAGGAAAGTGAATATTCAAGTAAATAATTTCTTAGGTTATTTTATCACATGCAACTCTATCACTCATATTCTAATTATTTCTACATTTTTATTTTATCACTAGAATATACAGGACAATATGCATCAATGATCTATCCATATGTTCATTATTATAACTTCTGGTATATCGAATGTATAAGATGAACTTTACTTAGACATAAAATTCATAAATTTCAAGACTGATTCTTTAGAGATTGCTTTTTTAGTATTCATTAGCTTTTAATTTAACCTTTTCCTACAAGCTGCTCAAACCCACAGAAATCATTAGCTATTGCTACATGATACTGTAAAACAACTAACCTCAAAATCTCAGTGGTATAAAACAATAAACATTGTTTTTCTTTTTAATACTCTTGAGTTTCAGGTCAGCTAGAAGAGCTCTGCTTCATGTGTTTCTCCCTCATCGTGGGCTAGCAGGCTCCTGGGGGTGGTACAAGCTCAAGAGAGCAAGCTGGCACATGTCAAGGCTTATCTGCCAATGCAAGGGAAAAGAAGGTGCACACTAGCCACTGTGAGGTTGGGGAAGGACAACAGTAAAGTTTCCATGGCAAAGCTATGGATCTAGAAAGAGGTAAAGAACTGGACTAAATAATTCAATCTACTGAGATTAGATGTGGAACATAGTCTGCATATGATGAAATGAGCACAGCTTCCATCTCTGAAAATGTCAGAGGTTTATATATTCCATATCAAGACAGCCTCAACAATCTCAAAAATATCTATGATGAGGACAACTTGGTGAGAGGGAGTGTATACATGACTATGAATTTATCACAAATTAGGAAATGTTTTCACATGGTAATGACAATTTATACATTTCAAAAGAAACTGTTTGGTCCTCATAGCTACAGATTTTATTATTGCTATAAGTTAAAGTGGCTACCTAATGTTTTTGAAAAGAGAACTACAGCATTCAGTGTTCAGTATGGTCCAGGCACTGCAAAGTTTAAAAATAACTTCAAATTTCCATTAAAAAATAAAACCCTGGAGGTGGCCGGCCTGATGGCCGAATAGGAACAGCTCCGGTCTTCAGCTCCCAGTGAGATCAATGCAGAAGGTGGGTGATTTCTGCATTTCGAACTGAGGTACTCATCTCATCTCATTAGGACTGGTTAGACAGTGGGTGCAGCCCATGGTGAGCCCAAGCAGGGTGGGGCACTGCCTTACACAGGAAGCATAAGGGGTCGGGAAACTCCCTCCCCTAGCCAAGGGAAGCTGTGAGGGACTGTGCAGTGAGGAAAGGTGCACTTCTTTCCTCATACCCAGATACTACATTTTTCCCACGGTCTTTGCAACCTGCAGGCTAGGAGATTCCCTCGGGTGCCTACAGAATCAAGGCCCTGCGTTTCAAGCACAAAACTGGGCGGCCATTTGGGCAGACACCAAGCTAGCTGCAGGAGTTTTTTCTCATACCCCAGAGGCACCCAGAACATGAACGAAACAGAACCATTCACTCCCCTGAAAAAGTGGCCGAAGCCAGGGAGCCAAGCGGTCTAGCTCAGTGGATTCCACCCCCAAGGAGCCCAGAAAGCTAAGATCCACTGGCTTGAAATTCTTGCTGCCAGCACAGCAGTCTGAAGTCGACCTGGGATGCTAGAGCTTGGTAGGGGTAGGGGTATCTGCCATTACTGAGGCTTGAGTAGGCGGTTTTCCCCTCACAGTGTAAAAAAAGCCTCCAGGAAGTTTGAACAGGCGAGAGTCCATCGCAGCTCAGCAAAGCCGCTGGAGCCGGATTGCCTCTCTAGATTCCTTCTCTCTGGGCAGGGCATCTCTGAAAGAAAGACACCAGCTCCAGTCAGGGGCTAATAGATAAAACTCCCACCTCCCTGGGACAGAGCACCTGGGGGAAGGGGCAGATGTGGGTGCAGCTGCAGCAGACTTAAATGTTCCTGCCTGCCGGCTCTGAAGAGAGCAGCAGGTCTCCCAGAATAGCGCTGAAGCTCTGCTAAGGGACAGACTGCCTCCTCAAGTGGGTCCCTGACCCCTGTGCCTGCTGACTGGGAGACACCTCCCAGCAGGGGTCGACAGACACCTCATACAGGACACCTCTAGCTGGCATCTGGTGGATGCCCCCCCTGGGATGAAGCTTCCAGAGGAAAGAACAGGAAGCAATCTTTGCTGTTCTGCAGCCTCTGCTGGTGATACCCAGGCTAACAGGGTCTGGAGTGGACGTCCAGCAAACTCCAGGAGACCTGCAGCAGAGGGTCCTGTCAGAAGCAAAACTAACAAACAGAAAGAAATAGCATCAACATAAACAAAAAGGATGTCTAAACAAAAACCCCATCCAAAGATCACCAACATCAAAGAACAAACGTAGATAAATCCACAAAGATGAGGAAAAAACAGTGCAAAAAGGCTGAAAATTCCAAAAACAAAAACGCCCCTTCTCTGCCAAAGGATCACAACTCCTTGCCAGCAAGAGAACAAAACTGGATGGAAAATGAGTTTGATGAATTGACAGAAGTAGGCTTCAGAAGGTGGGTAAAAACAAATGCCTCCCAGCTAAAGGAGCATGTTCTAACCCAATGCAAGGAAGCTAAGAAGCTTAAAAAAGAGAAGAGAAATTGCTAACTAGAATAACCAGCTAAGAGAAGAACATAAATGACCTGATGGAGCTGAAAAGCACATCACGGAACTTCGTGAAGCATACACAAGTATCAATAGCCGAATTGATGAACAGGAAGAAAGGAGATCAAAGATTGAAGATCAACTTAATGAAATAAAGCGTGAAGACAAGATTAGAGAAAAAAATAATAAAAAGGAATGAACAAAGCCTCCAAGAAATATGGGACTATGTGAAAAGACCAAATCTACGTCTGATTGGCGTACCTGAAAGTGATAGGGAGAATGGAACCAAGTTGGAAAACACTCTTCAGGATATTATCCAGGAGAACTTCCCCAACCTAGCAAGACAGGCCAACATTCAAATTCAGGAAATACAGAGAAAACCACAAAGATACTCCTTGAGAAGAGCAACCCAAGACACATAATCATCAAATTCACCAAGGTTGAAATGAAGGAAAAAATATTAAGGGCAGCCACAGAGAAAGGTTGGGTTACCCACAAAGGGACGCTCATCAGACTAATAGCAGAACTCTCTGCAGAAACCCTACAAGACAGAAGACAGTGGGGGCCAATAGTCAACATTCTTAAAGAAAAGAATTTTCAAGCCAGAATTTCACTTCCAGGCAAACTAAGCTTCATAAGTGAAGGAGAAATAAAATCCTTTACAGACAAGCAAATGCTGAGAGATTTTGTCACCACCAGGCCTGCCTTACAAGAGGGCCTGAAGGAAGCACTAAACATGGAAAGGAATAACCGGTACCAGGCACTGCAAAAACATACCAAATTGCAAAGAACATCGACACCATGAAGAAACTGCATCAACTAATGGGCAAAATAACCAGCTAGCATCATAATGACAGGATCAAATTCACACATAACAATATTAACCTTAAATGTAAATGGGTTGCCTTAAAAGACGCAGATTGGAAAACTGGATAAAGAGTCAAGACTCATTGCTGTGCTGTATTTAGGTGACGCATCTCACGTGCAGAGACACACATAGGCTCAAAACAAAGGGAAGAGGAATACCTAGCAAGCAAAAAAAAAACCAGGAGTTGCAATCCTAGTCTCTGATAAAACAGACTTTAAACCAACAAAGATCAAAAAAGACAAAGAAGGGAATTACATAATGGTAAAGGGATCAACGCAACAAGAAGAGCTAACTATCCTAAGTATACATGTACCCAACACAGGAGCACCCAGATTCATAAAGCAAGTTCTTAGAGACCTACAAGGAGACTTAGACTGCCACACAACAATAGTGGAAGACTTTAACTACCCATTGTCAATATTAGACAGATCAACAAGACAGAAAATTATCAAGGATATTCAGGACTTGAACTCAGCTCTGGACCAAACAAACCTAATAGACATCTACAGAACTCTCCACCCCAAAACAACAGAATACAGATTCTTCTCAGCACCTCATTGCATTAATTCTAAAATTGACCAAATAACTGGAAGTAAAACACTCCTCAGCAAATGCAAAAGAATGGAAATCATAACAGTCTCTCAGACCACAGTGCAATCAAATTAGAACTCAGGGTTAAGAAACTCACTCAAAACTGAACAACTACATGGAAACTGAACAATCTGCTCCTGAATGCCTACTGGGTAAATAATGTAATTAAGGCAGAAATAAATTTTTTTAAACCAATGAGAACAAAGATACAATGTAGCAGAATCTCTGGGACACAGCTAAAGCAGCATTTAGAGGGAAACTTATAGCACTAAATGCCCACAGGAGAAAGCAGGAAAGATCTAAATCGACACCCTAACATCACAATCAAAAGAACTAGAGAAGCAAGAGCAAGCAAATTCAAAAGTTAGCAGAAGACAAGAAATAACTAAGATCAGAGCAGAACTGAAGGAGATAGAGACACAAAAAACCCATCAAAAAAATCAATGAATCAAGAGCTGGTATTTTGAAAAGATTAACAAAATAGATAGACCACTAGCCAGACTAATAAAGAAGAGAGAGAAGAATCAAATAGACACAATAAAAAATGATAAAGGAGTATCACCACTGATCACACAGAAATAAAAACTACCATCAGAGAATAATATAAATACCTCTATGCAAATAAACTAGAAAATCTGGAAGAAATGGATAAATTCCTTGACACATACACCCTCCCAAGACTAAACCAGAAAGAAGTTGAATACCAGAATAGACGAATAACAACTTCTGAAACTGAGGCAATAATTAATAGCCTACCAATCAAAGCGCAGGACCAGATGGATTCACAACCAAATTCTACCAGAGGCACAAAGAGGAGCTGGTACCATTTCTTCTGAAACTATTCCAAACAATAGAAAAACAGGGAGTCCTCCCTAACTCATTTTATGAGGCCAGCATCATCTTGATTACCAAAACCCGGCAGAGACACAACAACAACAAAATTTCAGGCCAATATCCCTGATTAACATCGATGCAAAAATCCTCAATAAAATACTGGCAAACTGAATCCAGCAGCACATCAAAAAGCTTATCCACCACAATCAAGTCGGCTTCATCCCTGGGATGCAAGGCTGGTTCAACATACACAAACCAAGAAACGTAATCCATCACATAAACAGAATCAATGACAAAAACCACATGGTTATCTCCATAGATGCAGAAAAGGCCTCTGACAAAATTCAACACCGCTTCATTCTAAAAACGCTCAATAAACTACATTATCGATGCAATGTATCTCAAAATAATAAGAGCTATTTATGACAAACCCACAGCCAATATCATACAGAATGGGCAAAAACTGGAAGCATTCCCTTTGAAAACAGGCACAAGACAAGGATGCCCTCTCTCACCACTCCTATACAATATAGTATCGGAAGTTCTGGCCAAGGCAATCAGGCAAGAGAAAGAAATAAAGCATATTCAAATAGGAAGAGGGGAAATCAAATTGTCTCTGTTTGAAGATGACATGATTGTATATTTAGAAAACCCCATCGTCTCAGCCCCAAGTCTCCTTAAGCTGATAAACAACTTCAGCAAAGTCTCAGAATACAAACTCAATGTGCAAAAATCACAAGCATTGCTATACACCAATAATACACAGAGAGCCAAATCATGAGTGAACTCCCATTCACAACTGCTAGTAAGAGAATAAAATACCTAAGAATACAACTTAAAAGGGATGTGAAAGACCTCTTCAAGGAAAACTACAAACCACTGTCAAGGAAATAAGAGAGAATATAAACAAATGGAAAAACATTCCCTGCTCATGGATAGGAAGAACGAGTATCGTGAAAATGGCCATACTGGCCAAAGTAATTAATAGACTCAATGCTACTCCCATCAATCTACCCTTGACTTTCTTCAAAGAATTATAAAAAACTACTTTGAATTTCATAAGGAACCAAAAAAGAGCATGTATAGCCAAGACAATCCTGGGCAAGAAAAACAAAGTGGGAGGCAACATGCTACCTGACCTCAGAACTATACTACAAGGCTACAGTAACCAAAACAGCATGGTACTGGTACCAAAACAGATATATAGACCAATGGAACATAACAGAGGCCTCAGAAATAATGTCACACATCTACAACCATCTGATCTCTGACAAAACTGACAAAAGCAAGCAATGAGGAAAGGATTTCCTATTTAATAAATGGTGTTGGGAAAACTGGCTAGCCATATGCAGAAAACTGAAACTGGACCCCTTCCTTACAACTTATACAAAAATTAACTCAAGATGGATTAAAGACTTAAACATAAGACCTAAAACCATAAAAACCCTAGAAGAAAACCTAGGCAATACCATTCAGGAACATAGGCCTATGGGCAAAGACTTCATGACAAAAACACCAAAAGCAATGGCAACAAAAGCCAGAATTGACAAACGGGGTCTAATTAAACTGAAGAGTTGGCTTGGGTTCCAAGATGGCAGAATAGGAACAGCTCCAGTCTGCAGCTCCCAGCGTGAGCGACACAGAAGACGGGTGATTTCTTCATTTCCAACTGAGGTAGCAGGTTCATCCCACTGGGATTTGTTGGACAGTGGGTGCAGCCCACGGAGTGTGAGCTGAAGCAGGGCAGCCATCGCCTCACCTGAGAAGTGCAAGGGGTCAGGGAATTCCCTTTCCTAGCCAAGTAAAGCCATGACAGACAATAGTACGTGGAAAATCGGGACACTCCCACCCTAATACCGCGCTTTTCCAACAGTCTTAGCAAACGGCACAACAGGAGATTATAGCCCGTGCCTGGCTCAGAGGGTACCATGCCCACGGAGCCTTGCTCACTGCTAGCACAGCAGTCCAAGATCAAACTGCAAGGCGGCAGCGAGGCTGGGGGAGGGGCATCCGACATTGCTGAGGTTTGAGTAGGTAAACAAAGTGGCCAGAAGCTCCAACTGGGTGAAGCCCACTGCAGCTCAACAAGGCCTGCCTGCTTCTGTAGACTCCACCTCTGGCGGCAGGGCATAGGTGAACAAAAGGCAGCAGAAACTTCTGCAGACTTAAATGTCCCTGTCTGACAGCTTTGAGGAGAGTAGTGGTTCTCCCAGCATGGAGTTTGAGCTCTGAGAACACACAGACCGCCTTCTTAAGTGGGTCCCTGACCCCCAAGTAGCCTAACTGGAAGACACCGCCCAGTAGGGGCTGACTGACACCTCATTCAGCCGGGTGCCCCTCTGAGACGAAGCTTTTAGAGGAAGGATGAGGCAGCAACATTTGCTGTTCTGCAATATTTGCTGTTCTGCACCCTCCACTGGTTATACCCAGGCAAACGGGGACTGGAGATCACCTCCAGCAAACTCCAACAGATGTGCAGCTAAGGGTCCTGAGTGTTAGAAGGAAAACTAACAAACAGAAAGGAATAGCATCAACATCAACAAAAAGGACATCCACACCAAAACCCCATCTGTAGGTCACCATCATCAAAGACCAAAGGTAGATAAAACAACAAAGATGGGGAGAAACCACAGCAGAAAAGCTGAAAATTCTAAAAATCAGAGCTCCTCTCCTCCTTCAAAGGAACATGGCTTCTAACCAGCAACAGAACAGAGCTGGATGGAGAATGACTTTGACGAGTTGACAGAAGTAGGCTTCAGAAGATCAGTAATAACAAACTTCTCCGAGCTAAAGGAGGATGTTCAAACCCATCAAAAGAAGCTAAAACCTTGAAAAAAGATAAGACAAATGGCGAACTAGAATAAACAGTGTAGAGAAGACCTTAAATGACCTGATGGAGCTGAAAGCCACGGCAAGAGAACTACATGATGTATACACAAGCTTCAGTAGCCAATTCGATCAAGTGGAAGAAACAGTATCAGTGATTGAAGATCAAATGAATGAAATGAAGCAAGAAGAGAAGTATAGAGAAAAAAGAGTAAAAAGAAACAAACAAAGCCTCCAAGAAATATGGGACTATGTGAAAAGGCCAAATCTACGTCTGATTGGTGTACCTGAAAGTGATGGGGAGAATGGAATCAACTTGGAAAACACTCTTCAGGATATTACCCAGGAAAACTTCCCAAACCTAGCAAGACAGGCCAACATTCAAATTCAAGAAATACAGAGAATGCCACAAAGATACTCCCCGAGAAGAGCAACCCCAAGACACATAATTGTCAAGATTCACCAAGGTTGAAATGAAAGAAAAAACATTAAATGCAGCCAGAGAGAAAGGTCGGGTTACCCACAAAGGGAAGCCCATCAGACTAACAGCAGATCTCTCGGCAGAAACTCTACAAGCCAGAAGAGCATGGGGGCCAGTATTCAACATTCTTAAAGAAAAGAAAACTAATCCGCCAAACTAAGCTTCATAAGTGAAGGAGAAATAAAATTCTTTACAGACAAGCAAATGCTGAGGGATTTTGTCACCACCAGGCCTGCCTTACAAGAGCTCCTGAAGGAAGCACTATACATGGAAAGGAACAACCGGTACCAGCCACTGCAAAAACATGCCAAATTGTAAAGACCATCAATGCTAGGAAGAAACTACATCAACTAACGAGCAAAATAACCAGCTAACACTATAACAACAGGATCAAATTCACACATAACAATATTAACCTTAAATGTAAATGAGCTAAATGCCCCAATTAAAAGACACAGACTGGAAAATTGGATAAAGAGTCAAGACCCATCAGTGTGCTGTATTCAGGAGACCCATCTCATGTGCAGAGACACACATAGGCTCAAAATAAAGGGATGGAGGAAGATCTACCAAGCAAACAGGAAAAAAAAAAAAAAAAGCAGGTGTTGCAATCCTAGTCTCTGATAAAACAGACTTTAAACCAACAAAGATCAAAAGAGACAAAGAAGGCCATTACATAACGATAAAGGGATCAGTTCAACAAGAAGAGCTAACTATCCTAAATATATATGCACCCAATACAGGAGCACCCAGATTCATAAAAAAAGTCCTTAGAGACCTACAAAGAGACTTGGACTCCTACACAATAATAATGGGAGACTTTAACACCCCACTATCAATATTAGACAGATCAACGAGACAGAAAGTTAACAAGGATATTCATGACTTGAACCCAGCTCTGCACCAAGCAGACCTAATAGACATCTACAGAACTCTCCACGCAAATCAACAGAATATATATTCTTCTCAGCACATCGCACTTATTCCAAAACTGACCACATAATTGGAAGTAAAGCACTCCTCAGCAAATGTAAAAGAAGAGAAATTATAACAAACTGTCTCTCAGACCACAGTGCAATCAAATTACAACTCAGGATTAAGAAACTCACTCAAAACTGCACAACTACATGGAAACTGAACAACCTGCTCCTGAATGACTACTGGGTACATAACGAAATGAAGCAAGAAATAAAGATGTTCTTTGAAACCAATGAGAACAAAGACACAACATACCAGAATCTCTGGGACACATTTAAAGCAGTGTGTAGAGGGAAATTTATAACACTAAATGCCCACAAGAGAAAGCAGGAAAGATCTAAAATCGACACCCTAACACCACAATCAAAAGAACTAGAGAAGCAAGAGCAAACACATTCAAAAGCTAGCAGAAGGCAAGAAATAACTAAGATCAGAGCACAACTGAAGAAGATACAGACACAAAAAGCCCTTCAAAAAATCAATGAATCCAGGAACTGGTTTTTTGAAAAGATCAACAAAATTGATAGACCACTAGCAAGACTAATAAAGAAGAAAATAGAGAAGAACCAAACAGATGCAATAAAAAATGATAAAGGGGATACCAGCACTGATCCCACAGAAATACAAACTACCATCAGAGAATACTATAAACACCTTTATGCAAATAAAATAGAAAATCTAGAAGAAATGCATAAATTCCTCAACACATACACCCTCCCAAGACTAAACCAGGAAGAAGTTGAATCCCTGAATAGACCAATATGAGGCTCTGAAATTGAGGCAATAATTAATAGCCTACCAACCAAAAAAAGTCCAGGACCAGAGGGATTCACAGCTAAATTCTACCAGAGGTACAAAGAGGAGCTGGTACCATTCCTTCTGAAACTATTCCAATCAATAGAAGAAGAGGGGCTCCTCCCTAACTCATTTTATGAGGCCAGCATCATGCTGACACCAGGCAGACATACAACAAAAAAAGAAAATTTCAGGCCAACATTCCTGATGAATATCGATGCAAAAATACTCAATAAGATACTGGCAAACTGAATCCAACAGCACATCAAAAAGCTTATCCACCACAATCAAATTAGCTTCACCACTGGGATGCAAGACTGGTTCAACATATACAAATCAGTAAACATAATCCAGCATATGAACAGAACCAAAGACAAAAACCACATGATTATCTCAATAGATGCAGAAAAGCCCTTTGACAAAATTCAACATCCATTCATGCTAAAAACTGTGAATAAATTAGGTATTGATGGGATGTATCTCAAAATCACTAGAGCTATTTATGACAAACCCACAGCCAATATCATACTGAATGGGCAAAAACTGGAAGCATTCTCTTTGAAAACTGGCACAAGACAGGGATGCCCCTCTCACCACTCCTATTCAACATAGTGTTGGAAGTTCTGGCCAGGGCAATCAGGCAAGAGAAAGAAATAAAGGGTATTCAGTTAGGAAAAGAGGAAGTCAAATTGTCCCTGTTTGCAGATGACATGACTGTATATTTAGAAAACCCCATTGTCTCAGCCAAAAATCTCCTTAAGCTGATAAGCAACTTCAGCAAAGTCTCAGGATACAAAATCAATGGCAAAAATCACAAGCATTCCTATACACCAATAACAGACAAACAGAGAGCCAAATCATGAGTGAACTCCCGTTCCCAATTGCTTCAAAGAGAATAAAATACCTAGGAATCCAACTTACAAGGGACATGATGGACCTCTTCAAGGAGAACTACAAACCACTGCTCAACGAAATAAAAGAGGACACAAAAAAATGGAAGAACATTCCATGCTCATGGATAGGAAGAATCAATATCATGAAAATGGCCATACTGCCCAAAGTAATTTATAGATTCAATGCAATCCCCATCATGCTACCAATGACTTTCTTCACAGAATTGGAAAAAACTACTTTAAAGTTCGTATGGAACCAAAAAAGAGCCTGCATTGCCAAGACAATCCTAAGCAAAAAGAACAAAGCTGGGGGCATCATGCTACCTGACTTCAAACTATACTACATGACTACAGTAACCAAAACAGCAGGGCACTTGTACCCTGCTGTATAGACCAATGGAACAGAACAGAGCCCTCAGAAATAATACCACACATCTACAACCATCTGATCTTTGACAAACCTGAGAAAAACAAGAAATGGAGAAAGGATTCCCTATTTAATAAATGGTGCTGGGAAAACTGGCTAGCCATATGTAGAAAGCTGAAACTGGATCCCTTCCTTACACCTTACACAAAAATTAATTCCAGATGGATTAAAGACTTAAATGTTAGACCTAAACCCATAAAAACCCTAGAAGAAAACCTAGGCAATACCATTCAGGACATAGGCATGGGCAAGGACTTCATGACTAAAACACCAAAAGCAATGGCAACAAAAGCCAAAATTGACAAATGGGATTTAATTAAACTAAAGAGCTTCTGCACAGCAAAAGAAACCACCATCAGAGTGAACAGGCAACCTACAGAATGGGAGAAAGTTTTTGCAACCTACTCATCTGACAAAGGGCTAATATCCAGAATCCACAAAGAACTCAAACAAATTTACAAGAAAAAAAACAAACAACCCCATCAAAAAGTGGGCAAAGGATATGAACAGACACTTCTCAAAAGAAGACATTTATGCATCCAACAAACACGTGGAAAAATGCCCATCATCACTGGCCATCAAAGAAATGCAGATCAAAACCACAATGAGATACCACCTGATGCCAGTTAGAATGGCAATCATTAAAAAGTCAGGAAAAAATAGGTGCTGAAGAGGATGTGGAGAAATAGGAACACTTTCACACTGTTGGTGGGACTATAAACTAATTCAACCATTGTGGAAGACAGTGTGGTGATTCCTCAAGGATCTAGAACTAGAAATACCATTTGACCCAGCAATCTCATTACTGAGTATATACCCAAAGGATTATAAACCATCCTGCTATAAAGACACATGCACAAATATGTTTATTGCATGCTATTCACAATAGCAACGACTTGGAACCAACCCACATGTCCATCAATAATAGACTGGATTAAGAAAATGTGGCACATATACACCATGGAATACTATGCAGCCATAAAAAAGGATGAGTTTATGTCCTTTGTAGGGACATGGATGAAACTGGAAACCATCATTCTGAGCAAATTATCACAAGGACGGAAAACCATACACTGCATGTTCTCACTCTTAGGTGGAAATTGAACAATGAGAACACC
This sequence comes from Gorilla gorilla gorilla, assembly GCF_029281585.2. Classification (NCBI taxonomy): domain Eukaryota; kingdom Metazoa; phylum Chordata; class Mammalia; order Primates; family Hominidae; genus Gorilla; species Gorilla gorilla. Next base: position 18,180,005 of record NC_073230.2, read on the forward strand.
TGGACACAGGGTGGGGAACATCACATACTGGGGCCTGTCATGGGGTGGGGGAAGTGGGGAGGGATAGCATTAGGAGAAATACCTAATGTAAATGATGAGTTAATGGGTGCAGTACACCAACATGACATGTGTATACATATGTAACAAACCTGCACATTGTTCACATGTACCCTAGAACTTCAAGTAAAATAATAATAATAAAAAGAAAATGTGGAAATGTTGGAGAAGATTCAGAAAATACTATGAAAAATAAAAGTACTGTAAAAATAAAAGCTGGGAGCAAGATTAAAGGGATTTATTTTTGCTAAGGTTTAAAAATACTTAAGAGTGACTGATGCACTAATTGGCGATCACATCAAAGGTTTTCACGTACAGAAAAAAAAAAAAAACTGAAGAGTTTCTGCACAGCAAAAGAAACTGTCATCAGAGTGAACAGGCAACCTACAGAATGGGAGAAAATTTTTGCAATCTATCCATCTGACAAAGGACTAATATCCAGAATCTACAAGGAACCTAAATTTACAAGAAAAAAATTAGACAACCTCATCAAAAAGTGGCCAAAGGATATGAACAGACACTTCTCAAAAGAAGACATTTATGTGGTCTACAAACATATGAAAAACAGCTCATCATCACTGGTCATTTGAAAAATGCAAATCAAAACTACAATGAGATACCATCTCACACCAGTTAGAATGGTGATCATTAAAAACTCAGGAAACAACAGATGCTGGAGAGGATGTGGAGAAATAGGAATGCTTTTACAGTGTTGGTGGGAGTGTAAATTAGTTCAACCATTGTGAAAGACAGTGTGGCGATTCCTCAAGGATCTAGAACCAGAAATACCATTTGACCCAGCAATCTCATTACTGGGTATATACCCAAAGGATTATAAATCATTCTACTATAAAGACACATGCACATGTATGCTTACTCCAGCCCTATTCACAATATCAAAGACTTCGAACCAACCCAAATGCTCATGAATGATAGACTGGATAAAGAAAATGTGGCATATATACACCATGGAATACTATGCAGCCATAAAAAAGGGTGAATTCATGTTCTTTGGAGGGACATGGACGAAGCTGGAAACCATCATTCTCAGCAAACTAACACAGGAACAGAAAACCAAACACTGCATGTTCTCACTCAAGTGGGAGTTGAACAATGAGAACACATGAACACAGGGAGGGGAACATCACACACTGGGGCCTCCCAGTGGATGAGGGTCTGGGGGAGGGATAGCATTAGGAAAAATACCTAATGTAGATGACAGGTTGATGGGTGCAGCAAACCACCATGGCACATGTATACCTATGTAACAAACCTGTACGTTCTGCACATGTATCTCAGAACTTAAAGTATAATTTAAAAAAATAAAAATAAAACCCTGTAGTAGCAAAAGTAACTGGATATGAACATGATCATTAATTTTTCCCAATTACTTGAGTTATTTTTTAAGGAAATACATTCGGTTTGATTCTCTAGTCACTTTTGAAATGATATAACAAATTTTTCTTAGAATTCAAGGAAGAAAAGTTATATACCCTATTTTGTTTGGGAGAAGAATACAGTGTGTGTGTGTGTGTGTGTGTGTGTGTGTGTGTGTGTGTGTGTGTGTGTGTGAATTAAAGCATACAAACAATGTCACCTTCAAAAGTAGGAACTTGAAGAAGATCTATGCTTATTTTGAGAATGTACCCAGTACCAAAACAGTTTGAAAATTCTTGTTTGGAATTCCTATCTGAGCCAATAGCATGTTCTATTCAACATTCTTACTTAGCTTTTTTTTTCCCAAATACATATGGATTCAATTTTTTTTTAGTATCCAAAATAGTTTAGAACCAATTCTGGTCACAAGGTAATAGAGCATATATCATTACAGAAGTCAAAAAGATAATTCAAAAGAATTACTTCCTAATAGGCCATCTTAAAAGATACCACTTATTTAAATGCATAAATTATACTGAGTATATTTTAAAATATATTACATGTAAATAAAAGAGCATGACTCTGTGTTAGATATTTTTTTAAAGGATTTTCTTGAAGGATATCAAGTAGCTCTCAGAATCAACAGAGAGATTGGAGAACCAGGCCCAGAAATTGGGCAGGCACCACAGACAACTAGACTGTAGGTAAAAGCCATGGGCGGGGAGCAAGGAGATTAAGTTACTATCTCCCCTGCTGGTCATCTTGTCCAGTGCCATGGATGCTGCCACCACTTCACACTGTCCCTTCTGGCCATTTCTACCACTTGGCATCTCTGATGGTGCAACTAAAAACAAATGAATCCTTTGCTTATATCTCTTGCCCCTGACTGTGACCTGGAGAAGATTAAAAAGAACAGCTGCCCTTACTTTCAGTCATACTTCTCAAATCCTACAAATCCTCTTATCTGTAATTCAGACAAACTCATATCAAATTCATATGATCAAGAGGTTTTTTATACATTGAATTTCAGAACCTCACAAAAAGTCTTATGATGGTAAGAGATAGCAACCTCACATCAGGTGGATAAGTAAAAATTAAGACCAAGTGGTTAGATTTCTTTTTGCAAATAAGTAAATGTGGAAGTATTTTAAGCTGCCCTTTTCACTTTCTCAGGAAAATACATTTGGTTTGATTCTCTAGTCACTTTTGAAATGATATTACAAACTTTTCTTAGAATTCAAGCAAGAATTCTTGAATTCCAGGGAGAATATTCTCTTCCATCATCACCTTGATTATTATTTCCATCAGAATCATCAGGACTGCCTTTCATGTAGCACTTCCATATGCTGTCACTGTTTTAAATGCTTCACAAACATTATGATCATTCTATCTTTACAAAACCACTGCAAGGTAGGTATTTTAATCTACATTTCACAGGCTTGGAAACTGAGGCAAGGAGGCTAAGTGATTTGCGTGATGATCACAGGTCAGTCTGACCCACAGGCTAAGTACATCTCTGTCATTCTACAAAGTCTCATCAAAATGTCTCATGAAAAGAATTTCGAAGTTAGAGCCATTAGAAGGAAAATTCAAATGAGTATAAAGAGAAAAGGCTAGCCTTTCTCTCCACACCCCTAGGAGTACATTAGCATGTTCTGAACTCTATTACCATTAGATTAATTTGGTGTATCTGTTGATGACTGTTGTGATGGGCAAACATTTCAACTGCAGAAATATAGAAGAGAAAAGAAATACATTATAAATATATAATCTCCATTGCTATTTTCAGTTTGCCATTTTATTCTAAAAGTCTTAGTGACAGTGATCATATGTTTAGCAGATACATTTGGTACCACAGATACAAAGCACTGCCTTCCCAGATACAGCATCTAAATTATAGATTATACCCCTCACTGCAAATTAATTATGCTGGCAATAAAAAAAATCTGAACAGAGAAGAGCAGGCACTGATATATTTTCCCCTACACTAATCTGTTTCGACCTACATACACAAGCAAATTAATGAATTCATACTAGCCAATAGTTAATAAATAACACCTTGTCACTGTTCATTACCTTTATTCCAAAGATGCAAACACATTTTACCAATAGGCCAATAGATATCCAGGAAATTGCCTTTTAAGGGAATATGACTTTGTTTCTTATCTGTCAGAAGCAGAATCAAAGTCTAAAGAAGATGAATTTTAAGACAAAGTCTCACAAAGATTAATTTTTTAAAAAATCTTCTTAGGTCATACATGTTCTACCTTGGTATATGTGTATCACTATACATTACCACCACTGTGGTCCATTTTTAATGAGACTACAAATACTGTAACGCAGTTCCTATTGTGCAAATGAAAGTATTAGTACTTAAATCAAGCAAATCTGTTCAGCCAATATTTACATTACTATTCCCCACCGCTTGAAATGGAATACAAAAACCTCTCTTGCTCCCAGAGAAAAATATTCAGCAAATTTTTCCATGAAAAAAATATTTTCAGTTATACTCCAAACAACAAACAAACACCAGGTAGTTACTAGAAACATCAGACATACAGGCATCAACTTTGAGTGTCTGAAAGACAGAAAGAGGCCACAAAGAATGCTTTGTTAACAGAATGTATCTCTTTGTTTAACAGCCCTTTGCCAATTTTGCTAAACAGTGAATATACTGGTTGGATGACAAAAAGTTCTCTCTCAAAGCCATCTGCTCCTCTGAGTCAATCCTGTGTGAAATAGTTTATACTAAATTTGCCACGTCACACCTCATTTTCAGGTCAACAGAGTGTCTGGAGTAGAATTCCAACACTTTTGCTTATTCTAACACAGAGATTGGTTGGGTCCAGCAAATAACTTTTGAAAGTTTGGGAACCAAAATATAGTGATTGGCTACACACTCATAGATCAAGCCAACCTGATCAAGTCCTCACTGCCATCCCACCAAGAGATGCCTTTCCTAACAATAAGCTCCTTCCCTATTGCCTACAGTTTTATTTGTCTAGGAGAACACGATCAGTAATCTCTTAGTGAACACACATGTCTCTTCCATCTGTAATAGATGAGTAAATTAAAAAGACAAAGCATTTTCTACAAATATAACATTATATAAGCTGTATTCATGAAAATTATTTGGGGCACAAGCTACTGAAGCCAAAGCAAACTACCTTAAGCCAGAAAGGAAATTTTTTAGAGGGCACTACAGAGTTTCACAGAAAAACTAAGTCATGAAAAGGGCGGGGTTGAGGTTGGACTCCAGAAATTGCTGGAACCAGAGAGGCTTAAGTAGCATTAGGATTCAGTCTGCTTCTCTCAGCTCTCCCTCCACCGTGGCTTCTTTCTTTTCTCCTGAAGTAGACTAATTTTCTCCACACAGTGGAAAAATGGCCACCAACAGCTCTTGAGGTTTTGGGGACTATCTTTACAAGGAACTCTCACTAAGAATTAAAATCAACCCATGCAAAAAACATTGTTCCACAAAATTACTACCTTTTTTTAGATTCCCACTCATACTAATTTCGTCCTTTTTTTTTTTTTTTTTGAAATAGTGTTTCGCTCTTGACACCCAGGCTGGAGTGCAATGGCGCGATCTCAGCTCACCGCAACCTCCGCCTCCCGAATTCAAGCGATTCTTCTGCCTCAGCCTCCAAAGTAGCTGAGATTACAGACATGCACCACCACGCATGGCGAATTTTATGATTTTTTAGTAGAGACATGGTTTCTCCATGTTGGTCAGGCTGGTCTCAAACTCCTGACCTCAGGTGACCTGCCCACCTCGGCCTCCCAATGTCCCATTTCTTTACCTACAAAACCACACAAAAGCCTGGAATCAGTGCTAGCACCTAGCCATTCTTTTATTTCCTTGAAATTCACATTTCTCACAAAGGACGTTGTAATGGCCCATAATTCACATTTTTATATACAATCTTATTTTTACACATACTTGTTTTTAAAGCCTAATACAAAAAAAAGAACAAATAAAGTGTTAAGAAACCTAAAGTGCTAAGAAGTGCTAACTCTAGAGCTAGCTTCACCTGTAACTCATTTTGTGACATTTATCAAATCAATTGACCTCTCTGGAATTCTTTTAAAACAAAGATGTTAAACATTCCCTCAAGCCTGATGACTACTGTTAATGAGATTCGTATTCATAAACTTCTAATCACCCATGGAGATACTCTGTAATGGAAACACTGCATAATAGCTGGTAACAACTGAGGAACTCTTTTTATAATGCCATCCTTCTATGCACTCTGGAGAATGCTACATTTTCCCTGAAAAATCAGGAAGAGAGCAATTATTTTGACAATGTAGAAGTAGGTATGAAGCAAGAAAGGTCACAGAAATACATAGGCCAGTAACCACCTTTGGAGAAGGGCTTACTAAGACCTGACCATCTATCAACTTCCCATGTTGCTATTTTATCAAAAACAAAACACTAACTATAAAAATTGAATGTTCTTCCAAAAATGTATAAAAACAAGGAAAAATTCCATAATGACAACGATAGACTCATTGATAGTTACCAGTTATTAAATAGTTACTCTATCAGTCACTTTTTTGAGCATTTAATCTATATTATTATATTTAGTTCTCTCAATAACCCCATGGGGTAGGTCACTTTGTTCCCACTTTACTGAAGCTTAAAGACCACTTTCTCAAGCTATTAAATGTTGGAGTTGGAACTCAATCCTAGGTTCATCACATTCTAAGGCTCATGTTGTTAGAAACAAGAGCTCAGAGTTGCAAGGAAAACTAGCACTCAAACAAAGAATTTCTCAGCAAGGCAAATTTACTTCTGCAGAAGGGCGCTGCTCACACTTCTGGCCAATGAGACAGCACACCAAACAAAGGAAGGAAAAGGTTTTTATCCTTAATGTGGTTAGTCCCTGCTTCTGTGTCCTGTCCCCATTTACTGGAGTCAGACCGCAAAATCTAAACTGACCTGACTGGCTACTGTTTAAAATTGAATATGGCTACTTAGGTGGGAAGAGAGAGGCTGTCTGTTACAGCACAAGGCATGTTTGGGCATGTCAGGGTGCAGCAAAGGTGGGAAGGGCAGTTTCGGCAGGAAGGGCAGTTTACAGAATGGGTAGCCAGGAGTAAAAGAGGACTCTTCCCAAATAAGGAAGAGATGTGAATTACAGATTGGGACTGGCAGGAAAAGTTGTTTACAGAGCAGGTGGCTTAGGAGAAGGGAGAAGGAAGTTGATCTCAAGAACAAAGAACAAGGAAGTCAGACATTAAACCTTTGAAGAGGAACTTACTATATCTGACCATGTTCATACTGTTTCTGCTATACTTTGTCGCTTCACTTAATAGCAATGCATATCATTTACAAATACTCTACCTAAATGTACAGATGACATTCTCTGTATTTGGGTGTTACTTTGGCCTTTTTGAAAACAAACCTATACATTAATGGGTATATATTGCAAACTGCACCATAAAATACACAAGTTACAGAGATTCTAGTTTTAATTTCAAAATATTCCAAACATTCAGAAAATAATGAAAAAGACATCTATGAAAATACTGTCTAGATATAAGAGATGACAATATGCTGCCATACTTGCTTCAGATAGCTCTTTTAAAAAACAAATGAATCCTAATGGTGGAGAAATATTTTAGACAAAGGTTGCATCTGCATGTAACTGTCAGTATTGACTTAGCTTAAATTATCACATGTAGAATGTAGCTGAAATGTTAAAAGTCTCTTCTGTAATGTTTACTTTCCTGAAATAGGTTAAAAATCAATGTTGTTTTCTTTTCCAGAAGCAATTTCCATTTGAATTGTATTTCTTTCTAAAAATGGAATCAGAACACAGGCTCTACCTTTGCAAAGTCAAAATGTCTGGTGGTTGATTGAAAAATCTTTTCTTCAGACATCTAGAATGAGCATAACATATCGTCTTATTGCAACAAGACAAGTTGCTCATTGAGATGTTCAATTCTTACTCTACTTGGTGACAAGTTTAGTGTGAGTGACAGATCCCTCATATCTTCCTCCTGACTTTAGAGACAAGAGTGGAAATGATGGCGGCCAAATTGGCTAAAGAGCACCAAGAGTTTGTAATATAAAATAAGTTTGAGGAAAAGAGTATACCTTCATTACAGGAGAATTTGCACTCTATCACCAATAAGCAGACATTGTGCTGTATTGGTCACAAACCATCCTATCATATTTTAACCTTTTATAGATGTTTTATATTTGATTTTACAAGTCTTGATGATTTTTATACCATAATTAGGAACTTACTAAAATGCACAAATTGTCTTTGACTATAAAGTTTATTGGTAGAGGTCATTTCTACCTCTGAGCTTAATAACTTTAGAACATTTTTAATTCTCAATAAAATATTAATATTCATGTAAAAAAAGTTGTAAAGTCCCACTTACCCTCAACTTTTTCTCCCCTGAAGTAATCACTACCCTAACATTTGTGTTATCATTTTCATACATACTATTATACTTTTATCACAAATGTATATGTAATATTTTAAAATATTTTTATGTATTTTTAAATATTTTCAGTATGGGCATGGTGGCTCATGCTTGTAATCCCAGCACTTTGAGAGGCCAAGGTGGGCAGATTGCTTGAGGCCAGAAGTTTGAAACAAGCCAGAGCACCAAATAAAGAACTCGAAAAAAAAATTTTTTTAAGTAGCCCAGCATGGTGGCATGCACCTGTAGTCCTAGGTACTCAGGAAGCTGAGGTGGGAGGATTGCTTGAGCCAAGGGGTTCAAGGCTACAGTGAGCTATGACTGCACCACTGCACTCTAGCCTGGGCAACAGAGAGATACTCTGTCTCTAAAAAATAAATATTTTCATAAATATAATCACATCATATATATCATTTTATAACTTGCTTTTGCCAGTCAACTTTACCCTTTTAAGATATATTCATGTTGATACCTGAGATAATACATTTACTTTGCATTAGACTTGCATTTTTCTGTCTTGAATGATTTCTTGATTTCCTGATTTTATCTATTTAATAGATTTTATTAGGTAAATTGCAAGTCACTAGCAGGTCACTTAATCTATAAAGATAGTAGTGTTTAGTTTGTGAAAACACACTCTTTAATAGCAGCAAGGTATTTCTGCTTACCCAGTTTTTTTGAAAAGTCACTTTCTGGGTCTACCTGACTTGCTTGTAGGGATGAAATCTCTTTCAGTGGCTAACAGTCAGTTCTATTTGAATCACCAAAGTAAAAAAATTCCTTCTCTGTGAACTAGAGTTCAGATGCTAGTCTTTCAATTTGTGATAGTTGCGTGTGAATTGGAAAATGAAGCCATGAAGGTCAACTGCAGAGTTCTCAAATAAAAGTGCAGGGGTACCAGAGGAGGAATAAAGGAGAAAATACAAGATTAAGCGAAAAATATACACAAAGTGATCCGGTTACTAACTCTGATTTGGAGTGAGCATTCACATCATGTTCATTTTGCCCTGGGTCATTTCTCCATGAACTATAACTGAGGCATCATTTTAGTTTGCCCTGTGCTTCTTTCTCCTTTATCATTTCAATCAACTGACTGAACACTTCCAGCAAGTTCTACAGTTCTCACTCTTCTCGCTTTTCATAAAACTTCTTGTACATGTCCTTTGTATTTCATATTTGTAGAGGAAGTAAAATCCAAATTAAAGTTGGCTTTACTTTGTGATGATGTTCCTTTAATAGACTTTTTTCTTTTTTAAAAAATAAAAAGCTCTATTCTGCCTGGAATTTTTAAATTCCAACTTGCTAGAAGATAGAGATGGTTGAGATCAGCAAGAGAACTTCTCTTCAGTAATATGGTTTCTGATATGGTTAGGCTTTGTGTCCTCACCCAAATCTCATCTTAAATTGTAATCCCCATAATCCCCACGTGTCAAGCGAGAAACAAGGTGCAGGTAATTGAATCACAGGGGAGGTTTCCCCATGCTGTTCTCATGATTAGTGAATGAGTCCTCATGAGATCTGATAGTTTTATAAGGGCCTCTTTCCCCTTTGCTCAGCACTTCTTGTTCCTGCCACTTTGTGAAAAAGATGCCTTGCTTCCCCCTTCACCTTCCACCATGATTGTAAGTTTCCTGAGGCCTCTCCAGCCATGTTGAACTGTGAATCAAGAAAACCCCCTTCCATTATAAAGTCAGCCCGGTCTCGGGCAGTTCTTTATAGCAGTATGAAAACAGACTAATACAGTCCCCTTCCTGAAGTTATATTATTATCACTGTCCAGACATAAAAATTTCATGAACAGAAAAACCAAAATTGAATAAATTTTGAAAAATCAAAATTGAATAATTGGGGTGCCTTTTTATTCTAAGATACAAAACTAATGTTTATTAGCCTACTAATGACCCTCGGCTTTCCTAAAAACTGTACCTTAACATCCATAAAATTACTGACTTGGGCATACTGTGTGCACATTTGTATGAAATTCAAAGAGATTATCTTTTACCAAGTCAATATCTCTCATCTTTATATGGTTCTTAATGGTCATCAATGACTTTTCAAATCAGAATTTCGTTTAATCCTTACAACCATCAGATAACATAAATGGAAAGGATACCCTTAATGATTTATAAGGGAATAAATTGATTTTAATCAAAACTAGGTGATTTGCAGGACACAGAGCAAGTGTGAGAATTAGTGATGAAACCAGAGCTGCTGACACCTGATAATGTGAGGATTTTTGTCAAGATTTTTTTTTTCATATCATTTGTTATGCCATCTGGATTAGTTTGCTAGGGCTGCCATAACAAACTACTACAGACTGGGTGGCTTAAACAACAAAAATTTATTTTCCACAGTTCTAGGGGTCATAAGTCTAAGATTAGAGTTTTTGGCAGAGTTGGTTTCTTCTGAGGCCTCTTTCCTTAGTTTTTAGATGGCAGTCTTCCTCCTGTGTCTTCACATGGTCTTCCTTCGTGTGTCTGCATTTCCTCTTTTTATAAAGATACCAGTCATATTGGATTAGGGCCCACCCTACTCACCTTATTTTAACTTAATTAAACTTTAAAGATCCTATCTCCAAATACAGTCACATTCTGAGGTTCAAGAGGTTATAATTTCAATATATGAATTTGAGGGAATGCAATTTAACCCATGACACCATCATTGCCAAATTTTAAAATTAAGATAATACTCTTAATTTCTGCCATTTTAGCATAAAGCTTCCATTTTTCAAGTTTCTTTTCTTTGTCTATTTGCACACATATTTTACAAGTAATACTGTAAAGTACTGTAAAGTACTGTAAAGTACACAAGTACTGTACTGTGATTTTCTTTTTCTTACTAAATATTTCATGAGGAAAGAGCTGCTATCTCATTTGCTAGCTATGTCTACAACATTTAGCAATTTGCCTGTTCAGTTCAATACATTGAATTGAATTGACTGAATGTAAATCAGTTGGTTGAGTTGAAAACAAACAAATACACACACACACACACACACACACACACACACACACAAAGCTTTAGTTATCAATATTCCAATTTACATTGTTCCAAATATGGCCCCAAAATACTAAGAAGAGAGAGTAATGACTTGCACCCAGTAGGCACTCAATAAATGTTAAATGAGTGAGTGAATGAATGAATTCTCATGTAAGTTAGCAGGATGCTTTAGGTGCCAAAAGAGACATTAAACACTATGCATCTTTTTGAAGTTGTTAATAATTATTATTTGGCAAATTCCTTAATAAGATAAATGTATACCTTTATAAGGTGATGAGTATATTAAATTTTTTTCTCTTGATAGATTCAAGCAACTCAAACACATATGATTATCAGGTAAGCTTGTCCTGTAGAATCAGCTATAAGTAGATCATTTTCCAACTGATTCATTCTCATTTCCAAAGGAAGTATTATCTCTAGGGCAAGCAATAAAACCAGCAGACAGTGCAGCAGCAGTAGGAGACACTCTCTGGATATAATATGTGGTGCCTGATCTAGTGGTATGGCCAAATAAAGACAGATGGAAATTGATTAATTTTAATACTACACTGTGCAGGGCACTGTGGTCATTGCAGACTTTCCATGAATATTGTTTTTTTCCAAAATTCTCATTTATCCACATTAATTAAGTTTTAAGAGCTAAACAGCAGTCTTTTGTTTTTAAAATGGCCTTATACCTTAAGTACTAAAAATTTAACATGCAAGGATTAAAAAGAAACATAAAATCACAATTTTAGGTACTGAAAAATGTACTAGTTCCTTTCCATGTATCACGTTATTTAATTCTTACTATAAATCTTCAAAGTGGTTATTATTTTAAGGGAATTAAAGCTAAAAGACATTGAGTCTGCATGTCATGTTATTTGAACCAAGGTTCTTACCTTCCAAAGCCCATTGTCTTTCAAACACATGCGGTGGATCCACTTTTTATGGTATATTATGATCAACCTGTGGATTGCATGAGCACTCATCATTTTCTCACTTTCAGTATGAACAACTTCTCAAACTGTCCCAGACCATGAAAACAGGGAAGTTCTTGTTGTGAAGAGCTTTCTCAACTAAAGAGGATGAGCTTCTACAACCCAGGAAAAAGCATAAGTAGTTAGCCCTGAAAGAACTCAAGAATCCACATACATTCTCAACATCTAAGATCTGTTCCAATATCAGGCCACATTGAGACTGACTGCTTAACAACAAATTCTGTCTCCCCTTCTCTCGTTTCCATCATCTCTAGCTCCTCATTGCCACTATAGGCTGCAGTTGATACTCATTTTATACACTGTTGAGGAAAGCATAAGAAAAAGCCATTACAGATTGATTTGCCTGGATTTTGACATCTGACATTTTGAAGTTATAAATTCTTTTGAGAACATGAAGAGAGTTACTAATCCTCTCCCCCTAAAAATGCACATTCACAGATATACCAAAAACCTCAAATAAAATTTAAATGAGAAGGCTAAAACAATCCCTTTTTGCTTCATATTGATTTTGTATAGACCATGTTTTGATGTCTTTGAATCATTATTGATCTTAGACATCAAGAAATAAAGATAAGATTAATTTGGAGATTACACACACTTGGAGAATGGTCCAGAGAGTTGAGGACCTCAGAACTAAATATGTAAATTTATCTTATGGAGACAGATGCATTAGGAAATTCTGGGTTTCTTTGGAGGAAGTCAAGTTCTTTTACAGCAAAAAGATAAATACATATAATTTGTCTTACATATCAGCACTTAATATTCATGTGAAAAGTTATGTCAAAATACTGTTTCAACTGAAGTTTCCACTTTTCAACCAGCTTCTATGGTTCTATGGTACTGTGTAGAAAATCTAAATTGCTGGGTTCTAGGTAAATATAGTAAACAAAAACTTGTTTATATATTAAACAGCATAAAGATGATACTGAAGTTCAATATTTTTTAAAATGCCATTATGCCTTAGTATCTAGAAGTATAAAAACATTCACAAATAATATAATCATGGAGGTGATTGCTTCAATTTTATAGTAAATTGTAACCAAAAATCCACTTCAAATAAAAAAGCAGCCCTTATCTAGAACTAACTTCAGGGACATGAAGATATAATCATTAATAGAAATAAACCCATTATACCTACATTTCAATATAAAGTTTAGTTCAAGATCATTTACTCTCAGATGAACAGACAGTTCTCTAGTCAAGGTAAATTTTTCTGTTAAGGTGGTATACTTCTTGAAAATATTACAAGATAACTAATATACTTGAGAGATGCATTTGGGGATTTAAGCTAAATACAACTGAAATGAATTATTTGTGCATGCAGATCCTTACTTATGAGTAGTTTCTAACTGCTTTTTGCAGTGCAGCCCTTTTCAAAAAGAGTCACTAGAGATAAAGAAAAAATGTTACAAGAAGGATTACACTCAATATGAATTACACATGAAAGAAAGACTACCTCCAATGAACTTCATAATAAAAGAAACCAAAAGACATGGCAGAGCAATGGATTACTTGGAAAGAAATGTCACCATATACACATTTGCTGCTTGTGGAATTGATTTCCATAGACCTTGGAGAGCCTTGTGCTGTGTGTCAGATCTCCTTCATGTCAATTCATTTTGACTGCCTCCTAAAGGAAAATGTAGGTTCTTTCATTTCACTGGGAAAAAACAATGATGGAATTAAAATATTCAACCTCATCTTTTAAAAGTAGGTTATTATTCTATGGAGTCAAAGTGGTTTATTGTGTTAACTCACGTGTTACTGTTTCCAACAGTCCTGTATTTGAGACACTGCTCTGTCTGTAGAGTCTACTACAATCCAAGCTCCACAAAATCAGGACCTTGTCTGTCTTATTCATTGATGTATCTCTAGCACACAGAACCATGCCTGGCCCAGAAAATAATTGCTGGATACTGGAAGAATTTATTTGACATCTATAAACATAAGTTTCCTTATGTGTATAATAAGCCAGCTTCAAAAAGAGAGCATATGGGTGAAATGTGATTAAAATGTGAAAAGCATCTGACCAATGTAAGCACTCTATAAATACTTGCTAAATTTGTTACCTGAAAACCAAGTCAAAATTCTTATATATGCAGTTAAGCACACACTCTGTCTCATAACTTTAAGGTTTCAAAGTGTGCTTCATTATTTCCTGAATTAATTGCTTATTACTATTTTAAGAATATTCCATGTTGCCTATTCTAGCCATCAGACATCTTCCCTGGTCTCTCTACCTCAGACATTTTACCTCTTTAAAGCCAAATTTCTCATTGTATTAAGAATACTGCTAGTGAATAGTAAGCAGCCACATCACTCTACAAAACAAGAAACATCTAGTGCATAGATGTAAGGTATTCATTTTTTACTATTTTTTTAACTGAAGATTTTTCCTCCCCAATTTTTACCGATGTCAGGGATTTCAGATTAAAATATAATGCTTGCATTTTGCCCTCTCCTAAATAAATGCCACCGCTTTCATAATTGCTATTATAAAATTTACGGGGTTTTTTTGTTTTTTGTTTTTGAGTCAAGGTCTTACTCTGTCCCCAGGCTGGAGTGCAACAGCGTGATCTCAGCTCACTGCAACCTCTGCATCCTGGGCTCAAATGATCCTCCTGGCTCAGCCTCCCAGGTAGCTGGGAATACAGGCATGCACCACTATGCCTGATTAATTTTCATATTTTTTTGTAGAAATAGGGTTTTGTCATGTTACTCAGACTGGTCTCAAACTCCTGGACTCAAGGGATCTGCCCACCTCAGGCTCCCAAAGTATTGGGATTAAAGGCATGAGCTGCCGCATCCGGCCCACAATCTGTTTTCTTAAAAAAAAAGAAATGCTGATTTTATTTGTAAGTTTTGCCTTTATATATTGAATGTAATTCATTTCGCATCCAGGAATATATTAACAATTATTTTTCTACGTCTCAAAGATAGCTTCTACTGCTAATAATGTATCCTCCCCCACTTCCTTCCCAAGGCCATCGAATCACAGAAAATTCAAAATGCAAGGAACGAGATCATCCATTTGTAGAAATGACTCATGGTCAATCAATGTGACCAGAGTACAAGCCTTCAGGAGAGTAGGTCTGCATTACATTTGCAACTAAGAATAACTGTGTCCAAGTAGAGTTTCATATTAATCTCTACAAAAAAGAAAGAGAAAAACAAATGAAGACGGTCAAGATGGCCCCTCCGAAACAGGATTCAACATCTGACATTGAAGTATGTCTCCAACACTTTGGGGTTCAGTGATCCCAAAACACAGAGCATCTCAACCCCTCCACTCAGGCCCAAAGATCATACAACCCATTCTCCTGGTCTTATCCCAGGCTCACTGAGCAAACTTCTAATCATAATTTGCCCTTGTGAGATTTCCCACAGATAAAATGTATTGATCAGCAAACATGATTTTTGGATCCTTTCAACACCTTCCGTTCTCAATGTAAAATAATACATTGGCGTTCTGGTTTTTATTTACCAATCTCCATTAGTTTGTTCTGTGTAAATCTGTCCCCTGAGGTAGATTTGTTCTTGGTCAGCTGACAAATGATGTTTCTAAGCTTGTCAGGCCAGGGCCAGGGCCAGAGCCAGGCCCAGGAGTGGGTGAATTCTCTAAGGTAACCTGACCTGAGTGTATGCATTTCCATTCAGGAAAGCAATGGCCCTAGTCATTTTATGTCCAATCTGTTATTTCTTCTGTCTTCTGTCTTCATAGCTTTGACTAAGAATATATCTCTACACATGCTTTTGAGTGTACAGCTTCCCAGGCAGGATGATAAACGACAATGTTATATGGCAGGATTGATGCTTTCAGGGTGGACAGCTGGGACACAGTGGGCTGAAATGATCTGGCCTGTTGCCACTGGCCACATGCTGCCTCCTCTATTTGCCCTAGAATACCATGTTAATATTATTATTTTGTATGATATAAAAAATATTGGGAAGTGCTTAAAGTATTTCACTGCTAAGTCACTTACTAGATCCAGTGTTTTCAGCATCCAGTAATAAACATACAATGGCCTTCAAGTCCTTCCACAAGATTTCTCTTTGCCATCCACTCAATGTTATCTCTTGCCAAAATTTAGCCATTCCTCGCAATCTTGTCAAGTAAGCCATACTATAAAATAATACATTTCTTTTCTTCCTAATGCTCATCCTGAGTTCAAAACGACTTTCAACTATAATAGCCACACTACATCTGAGACAACTTACTTTGAGAGGCTTTCCTTAATGAATCTAAACCAGAGGCAAATTTACAGCAGAAGTTACCAGTTTGATTGCAATTTGTTCCCAACACACATTCTCCTATTTTTACATAATGATAGAAAGGTATAGGAACATCTCATCTATGCAAAGATCACATTTCCAAGTCTTCTGTGCAGTTAGGTATGGACATTTGGATTTTGCATTCAGGTAATATTTTAGTTACTGAAAACTAAGCACACCCTAAGGGATATCAGTCTCCCCTTCAACACAGCAGGAATTCAAATGTTCTCAAAATTCAAGTTTTTCTTTCAAAGTACAAACCACACTCTTCCTGAGAAAACTGGGAAAATATACTTTTCTCCATCTCATTACAATCTATAAGGTTGTTTCTTATAACTTGGCTATATGAGCACTTTACCCACAATATCTCACCTCAAAAGTACAAAAATGTCTTAAAGTAAATGGTATCAAAGAGTGAAAGGTCTGAGAATTTGCCCTACTTCTAAGGTGACAAGTTAGCCTGCCACAGTTTTATAGATGTTGGCAGAAGACATGAGACTCCTGGGTCAGAGGCAAGGAATTTTGTTATTTATGACACAGCACGCAGCATGAGTTTCATGTTCATATCAGCTCTCCTGTCTCCATGTCTCTTAAGGCAATGTGTAGGGGCCCAGATACATGCTACATATACAGTGAGTCTATGTCACACCTGAGGGATACTGAACTTAGTAAACCCCCAATCTTTTATAACGAGCTAAAAGCAAACTTGCCCTTTGCCCCAGAAGGAGACATTATTTTTATTTTACTGGATGGAAAACAAACCTACTCTTGGCTATAGAGGGAGACACTAACTTCTTAAGCTGTTTCTTATACAAATCCTTGAAAATAATTTGAAAGACATCTATAAGTGCTGCTGCTGATAAAAAATACACAAATGCAAGAAGTCCATGGATAATTATGTCCTAAAAATAATGGGTCAGACTTTAGCACAGGCTCTGTGAAGAAAGAAATAGAAACATCAGATTGAAGTACCTACTATTCTCTTTCCCCTCCCCACCAATCCCCTGCTAATGACCAAAGAAAAGAACAAGAGTAGTATTAATTACGCTTAAAGAAAAAAACAAACTGTGCAACCAAAGTATGCATGAACATCAAGTAATTATCCAACGAATTTGAATTAAAGTATCAATTAATCTTTGCTCTGAGAAATCAACCCCAATCCTTACGCAGGCCTGTCCCTCATGCCTCAATCTCTGGCAAACTAGGGGACAAGGATTTGAAAGTGGTGCTCGGAACAAAAGGATCTTTCAGACAGTTGAATAGAACAGGCTGGTGAAAGACACGGTTGGGTAACCAACATGAGCACCCAGAGAAACAAACCATTTGAAAAGACAACTCTTGCTAATTTCTTTCTTTCCATGGTAATTTTTTCTTTATTTTCTCCTCTCCGTTACTCCCCATTCACATTACCCAAGCTCGTGTAACCGATAAGTTGATAGCATTGTACAACCAGCATAGTTTTAAAGTGCTTTGTGTATATTAACTCATTTAATACAACAATCCAATGAGATAGGTTCTAGCACCATCCCTGTTTTATAAAAGAGAAAACTAAAGCATAGAAAAAAAATTAAAATCTTCCCCAAAGTCATACAGCTAGTAAATTACACAGCCAGGATTTGAACGTAAGAATTTTAACTCCAAGGTCCATGTTTCTCATCACTATACAACAACACCTCTAATGTTAGCACCATGTCATGTGACTTCCATAACCTTATCCACACCAGAAGAATAATATACAAAGACACAGCCACCTACATAGAGATTTGGTACATTTTTGGTCAGTGTTTATTCCCTAAAATTGAAACTATTATGCCCATTTTTTAATGTATTCTTGCTCTTCTCATTTGAAAACTTTTCCAAGTTAACTGCCAAAGATCCAATCTATACTTTTTAATGAAAAACAATATTCTATTGTAAGGATGTAACAATCTATTTGTGCATTATTCTATTCACGGGCATTCACTTTGTCTCCAGTTTGTTCCCACCACAAATATTCCAGCAATAAACTTCTTTTACATAAATCTTATGCACTCAATGCTTTTATTTCTATGGGCTCAATTCCCAGGAATAAGTTTGCTGATTAAGGGGTATGTGTATCTCTATATTTAGTAGACAGTTCCAGACTGCATTCTGAGTCACATTTCAACAGCAATATATAAGAACCCCCTGTCTCCTCAACCCCATCACAGTAGATGTAATTGCTCTTTTTAAATGGCACAATCTGATGGGTATAAAGTGATATCTCACTGCTACTTTAAGTTGCATTTTCTAAGTAGTAAACTTCAGATTCTTGACAAATGTGATTAGCCATTTGGATTTGTTCTATCAATTACAGAGTTAAATCTTTTTGTACATTTTAAATAGAGTTGTTTTTGTTTATTATTCAGGGCTCTGCTTATTATTTAAGGGTTCTGTTTATTTTAAAGATTAGTCCCTTTTTCTGTCATTTGCGTTTAATTTTTTCCAAAATCTATATTTTCTATTTAATTTTGTGATGAAAATTTATTTATACAATAGATATTAATTCATAAATACCTGAATGTATGTCTCTTTTCTTTTATAGATTCTGAGTCCTATATTTGATAAGAGCTCTCCATCCCTAACCTTTGCATGAAGTAACCTATATTTCCTTCTAAGATTTTCAGTGTTTAAATTTACATTTTATTCTATCTGAAGTCTGCATATATGATGTAAGGCATGCTTCTAAACTTATTTTCTTCCAAATGAATAGACAATTGTGCCAAGATTCTTTGTTAAATAAACCATTATTTTCCTATTGAATTGAATCTCTATCATATATTAAGTTCTCATATTTACTGGGATATATTTCTGGACACTAGTATGCTTCATTAATCCATTTTTATTTTTCTATGCCAAATGCCACTGGAATTACTAATTATTTGAAGACTACACGAGAAGGGAAAGGAAATAAGCAGCAATCTGTACTAACCAGTAAAACTAATAATAAACAGGAAAAAAAGAGAAAACAGTAGCATAAATAATAAAATCAGATAGAAGTACACCTGAAAATCAGACAGAGGTATAGCTATTGCGGGACTAAATGCTACCATTTTCTGTCTTTCAAGCTTTGCTGCCGTTGTCCCCAACATCGCTACCACAAGCTATCAAATCACTTGGAGAATGACACTAAAATAATAAATTATCTTATATCATCTAGAAGGGAATGTTTTCAAAAGAACATGGCTTCCTGCTTTACATAAATATCAAGGCTAATTTTTTGTATGTTTTAAAAACCAGTGCCACAGTAAAGCAAAAACTTGTTTTGCTTAAATGGAAGACACTAAATCAATGTCATTATTTCTATAATATGCCCCAAAGTTTTTATAGTTAACATTATGTTATCTGAAGAATATTAATAGGCAACTATGAACTAAGTGGTAGCTGCTAAGATTTTGGGACAACATTATTTAATCTGAGGAATATTGGTAGGTGGAAATCAAATAAATGGCAGCTGCTCAGGGTACCATTTTGGCCTTGCTAACTTCTCAGCAGCTTTAACAAAGAGATGGGTAAATTTCAACCAATCAGAAAATGGTTTAACCATTGAAACATGTTGTTTCTCTTGCTGTTTTTGTTCCCTGTAGAAGAGCTTATGTTCTACATCTGGCCATCTTTTTGGATGTGTGAAATACTGCAGTAAATGAAGCTTTTTGCTTTCTCCTTATGAATTTGAGATGCTTTTGTCATTACCATTACATTGCTATTATTTTAGCAGTGTTATCTTGGGTACTGTACATTGTTTAAGGTAAAGTTATATGAACAACAATGAAAATAATACCTATAGAATACAGGTATATTTGGTTCACCTGTATTCACCCTCCTTAAACAAGAAAATAATAAGCATCTTGGCAATGTTGGCTTTATTCAAGTAAAACTTTTCCTTCAGTAAGCTCAGTTTCTAAAGTATATATACCCTTTGTTAAGTAAAATGGTTCATTAACAATATGGAGAAAAGTAGAATAATGGGCATTCCTGTCATTTCTTGGCATCTAGTCCTGATTTCAGTTGGAGATTAAATTGCCTGATGTCCTCACTTTAATAATTGCTAAGGCTGATTTTTACGAGGCTATCATGAAGAAACCTTCAAGTTTTCAAAGGAATGTCATTTAAAAGACAGAAAATTAGATGCTGATATGCCTAAGTAACTGCTAATAATTAATTAAAGTGAGTTTCAATTAGTGAGTTATTTAATATCCCACCCCTTTCCTAAAAATGTTAATAAGGTGGTAGTCAATAGGCATTATTGGGGCATTGTGGTACTAATACATACACAAGTAATGATCAACATTACATACTTCTTAGTCGATGTTTACTTTAAAAAAAACAATCAAAAGCATCTACTTCATGCAGAGGAGGTGCTATACTTCTATCACCCTAATGGTGTGAAAATGTAATGATGTTTTCCTACAAAGGAAAACCTCTTTTCTTTGATGTTTGAGCTTGGCTTCCATTACCACAGCTTCCGAAAGCTGAGAAGAAAACATACATTACCCACACTATCAAAGATGTCACTGTGCTGCTGAGAAGCATATACTTAATTGTGGGATTTTAAATGATGTGTCTGCTTTTGATTTTCACGGTGACAACTCTTTACTAAAAAAAAATATAAGTAGTGCTACCTAAAAACAGAAGATGCAATGTCTTCTTACTTCATAGAGGTATATACAGAAAAAGAATGATAAATCACTGTACTCTGTCATCTTTGTGATTTTATTTCATTCTGGGACATTCAATTTAACATAAACTTCTCAAAACTGCATAAGAATGAAACCCCCATTATACTGAGAAATACAAATTAAAATAGAATCTAAATGATTAGGCACTAAATGCATAAGATATTCTAGTAGATGTGGCACTTTTTCAATCCAATTAGAAGGTGGTACTGCAAATTATTAATAAATGCTAGTCTATGAAAATCACTCTGTCTTAAACATACACACAGTCATTCAAACAAATAGATGGTGGCTTAAAAAGAGGATAACTTAACTTGCAAAGTTGTTGCAAGGATTAAATTAGATAACACACTGCAAAGCACCTAGTTCATTATTAGGTAAATAATAGATTGCATTATTTATAAATTTCAGAGATAAGGACAAATATAAAGTGAAGAACTTGGAGTTTATAATATTTCATGGAAGACAGGGAATAAAAGGAGAGGGGCAAAGAAATAGGGTGAGAAATATAATGGGTTAGAGAAAGAGCTCCATGTGGGAGAAGACGACAAGAAGACTCGGTAGGGGCAGTGAATAATCTACTCCAATGGAAGCCCCATTTGAGCTCTTTCGACCAGAAACTTTTGCATCTGAGAGGTCCTATTGTTTGTACCAGTGATGCCTAGCAGACTTTTCTGACACTGCCCAAAACAGAACTCCTTGTCAAAGAAGTTGTATAAGCTTTCACGGAAGCAACACAGAAAATGGGTTGATATATTCAGCACTTCAGTGCATATTCTGATACTAGGCATCCTAAATGAATTCTAGCTATAGATAGAGTCAGTGGTTCTGCAGGTCGGCTGTCTATGCATCGTCTACATGCCATGCCTCACATGTCATAATGCACATGCACTATGTCGTAGGTTCAGTTCTGTTCAATAAATGTACTAATCTAACTTTGTGATGAGGAGGTCTGCTTTGTGTTTTAGTTATTTCGTGAAGTCTGGAGAAGGGCGGGAAATATACCACATTTGTATCCCATGGAATGAAACTTTGAAGAATTCACAAAAATCAGCAAAAGAAGTATTGCTACACAAGAAAATGTAGACAAAGCAACAGAGGAGGATGCTAATTCACTAACTTGATTAGAAATTGCTAATAAATGTTTAGAAATCTATGTTCAGCAAATTAAGGTTAGGTACTTATCAGTTCAATTTGAAATTGAGGCAAAATTTGATTAAAAAGCACTGTGTGTTCCTATTCACATCTAAACATTGACAATAGTATTATACAATTCAAGTGCTATTACAAATATTTCAGGACAAAGATTAGCTAGGTTCTTTGACTATATTTGCCATTTTTTTCAGATAAAGCTCATACTATGAAATTCTGTAATTGTTTGAGCTGATGTTAATGATAAACTTTATGTTATCAATAATATTAAATTTATTCTGCACCCCAAAAGTAAGGACTATGTTACTATAAGAAAAGAACATTCAAGCCAGGCACAGTGGCTCATGCCTATAATCCCACCACTTTGGGAGGCCGAGGCAGGTGGATCACCTGAGGTCAGGAATTTGAGACCAACCTGACCAACATAGTGAAACCATGTCACTACTACAAATACAAAAATTAGCCAGGCATGGTGGCACGGGCCTGTAATCCTAGCTACTCTGGAGACTGAGACACGAGGATTGCTTGAACTTGCGAGGCGGAGGTTGCAGTGATCCAAGATCACGCCAATGCACTACAGCCTAGGTGACAGAGTAAAAGAACGTTCAGAAAACAAAAAAATGGCTCTTGGAGACTAAAAATGAAATAGCAGAAATCTAAAATTCTACATAAAGAATCTCTCAGAAGAAAAAAAACACAAAAATACAGAAGTGGAAACTATAACAGAAAACATAATTAAAGAAAAAATCCATATTAGATTATGATAGTAGGAGTTTCAGAGATATCACCAAATATGGACTAAATCATTCAAGAAAATTTTCATAACTGATAGACATGAGTTTCCAAATTGAAAAGGGCTAAGGGCTCAGAGTAATGGATAAAACGGATGGTGATGTACAATACGCTTAAATAACATTGGATACATATTTAAGCATTGCAAAAAACTCCAAGTGAGAAATCTTCAATAAGATGAAATCAATAGAATTTCTCATGATTTTCAACATATGAGAGATTCTTTATACATATGGAGAAGATTTTATGGTTGAATTGGTGACAAATACAAAAAAAATAAGCATATGAAAGTCAAAATAATTATTAACTCCAGGAAAACCAAAGATCATATCCAAAAGAAAAATCAGAGTTTGCTATATGGGTCAGCTATAAGTATCAATGACTCTGTCATTTAATGTAAACCCTAATAATTGATCTGAACAAAACCAACATATACACAACAACTACACTGGAAAAGTACATGTATGTGCTAAGGTCAGTGGTGATCCTGTGAAAGAGAGGAACCTTCATTTTCCAAAGTTATCCATTATTTAACAAAATGACAGGAAACATTAAAAAATATTTTAAAAGTTGGAACTAGTTGCTTACAGAGAGCAGAAAATGAGGAAGGGTGTCAGTGCAGGAAGAGACTGTTGTCATTCATAACAGCTTAATTTGAGTTTAAAATTATTTTCACATATAACTTTTATAAAAACAAAAATGCCCTTAAAAATCAACCTACTTAGGCCCATTGCAGCCCCCATCAACTCAAACTCAAGACTTTTCATCAAGTAAGTTTGGATTCCTGCCTCCCTAATAGCCCTTATAAACTAAAAAGAGCTAGATGCTTTATTTAGCAAATGTCAGTCCTTGATTATTCTGCCCTTTGTCTTGAGATTAAACCAAAACAAAATTTTAAAAGATAGTCTTTTAGCATTATATGTGTATATATGTATGTATGTGTGTGTGTGTGTGTGTGTGTGTGTAATGGCCATTTCAAATATCCTACATGGATCAAAACAATTTACTATACTAACCAACAATGCTGGTACTTGGAAGGCTATAAAAAGTCACAATTGAAATATTCTTCCTGTCACCATTTATTAAATTGCATTTAGTGTTGATAGATCGCCATTGTTACCATTTAAAATATTAAGCAACTTTCAAACTATCTTTAAAGAACTATATATACACATAGTCTGAGCCAAACACAAAGTTAAATAAACATTAGCAACAAAGCTAAGCTGCATATAAACAAAAATTGAAATGTGATATAAAATATTAATTTAATGTTCCAAAGAACACAGGTTTGAGAGGATACATGACAGAAACTTCTATAGGCATTGCTTGTCTTGAAGGAGGAGAATTCAGAAATGAAAACTTTCTCATGGGTGTCAGCAACACTTTTTCTTTTCCTCTGTATTTTCATGATCATTTATAAAACATGTAGTTTAAAAAAAATGTAGCTTAGTTTTACCTTATGAAATATGATTATTAAGGCCAAATCTTTAAGCTCTATGTATTTTTCCCATATATGTGTAGTTAAACCAAACCTTGGTTATCAGTTGGGGCCATGAAGACCCAAAGTAACTGTATGCCAGAAAGGTCCCCATTAACTACTTAAATACTGCAGTCCCTTAGGATCTTGAAGTCCAAAGTTGCAGCAAGGGTCAGATCTGGGAATTGAGCAAGGCTAAATGTTTACTTAAAAATTGAGATAACTCACTCTGACGGTAATTTCTTTTGCTGTGCAGAAGCTCCTTAGTTTAATTAGATCCCATTTGTCAATTTTGGCTTTTGTTGCCATTGCTTTTGGTGTTTTAGACATGAAGTCCTTGCCCATGCCTATGTCCTGAATGGTATTGCCTAGGTTTTCTTCTAGGGTTTTTATGGTTTTAGGTCTAACATTTAAGTCTTTAATCCACCTTGAATTAATTTTTGTATAAGGTATAAGGAAGGGATCCAGTTTCAGCTTTCTACATATGGCTAGCCAGTTTTCCCAGCACCATTTATTAAATAGAATACAGAATGGGAGAAAATTTTTGCAACCTACTCATCTGACAAAGGGCTAATATCCAGAATCTACAAAGAACTCAAACAAATTTACAAGAAAAAAACAAACAACCCCATCAACAAGCGGGCGAAGGATATGAACAGACACTTCTCAAAAGAAGACATTTATGCAGCCAACAGACACATGAAAAAATGCTCATCATCACTGGCCATCAGAGAAATGCAAATCAAAACCACAATGAGATATCATCTCACACCAGTTAGAATGGTGATCATTAAAAAGTCAGGAAACAACAGGTGCTGGAGAGGATGTGGAGAAATAGGAACGCTTTTACACTGTCGGTGGGACTGTAAACTAGTTCAACCATTGTGGAAGACAGTGTGGCGATTCTTCAAAGATCTAGAACTAGAAATACCATTTGACCCAGCCATCCCATTACTGGGTATATACCCAAAGGATTATAAATCATGCTGCTATAAAGACACATGCACACATATGTTTATTGCGGCACTATTCACAATAGCAAAGACTTGGAACCAACCCAAATGTCCATCAATGATAGACTGAATTAAGAAAATGTGGCACATATACACCATAGAATACTATGAGGCCATAAAAAAGGATGAGTTCATGTCCTTTGTAGGGACACGGATGAAGCTGGAAACCATTATTCTCAGCAAACTACCGCAAGAACAAAAAAACCAAACACCATATGTTCTCACTCATAGGTGGGAATTGAACAATGAGAACACTTAGACACAGGAAGGGGAACATCACACACTGGGGCCTGTTGTGGGGTGGGGGAAAGGGGGAGGGAAAGCATTAGGAGATACACCTAATGTAAATGACGAGTTAATGGGTGCGGCACACCAATATGGCACATGCATACATGTGTAACAAACCTGCACGTTGTGCACATGTACCCTAGAACTTAAAGTATAATAAAAAATAAATAAATAATTGAGATAACAATCTGGTTTTTACACTTTATAAATTAATTTCTACTTACTTTATCTGGGTAGTTGCCTATTACCTTCACTGCCACTGAAACCTGACCTTTCATTCCTAGGGGGAAAAAAGGTATTTTATGATATATAATATGGTCATATAACTATACTATAAGCATTCATTATTTATTATTATTCTGAGTCAGGAATTGTGGGAGACCCAAACATTTATAAAATACAGATCTCCCTACAGCTCACAATATGGAGGAGGTTAGGAGACAAATTTCTGGGAGTCAAGGCTGTCATTCGGAGCTGTACAAGAGAAAATCAAAGAAATCCTTAGATAATCTGTCCAGAAGTTTCAACCAATAATGAAATTCAGGACTTATGAACTGAACTTTTCTGGGACCTATATCTTAGATCACTTATACCATTTAAATACTTTTGTCTTGTAACAATGACATTTTTTTACTAGATATGTCTTAAGGCTCCTGGCAAAAGATACAGGATATTTCTGATAAGGTTTGGTTTCAGAACTGAACTCTCCTCCTTGGAGACATTTAGGAAAATACAGCCAGAGAATTAAAACTGCAGTGATCAAGGCTTTTATCACACACCCATTTGCTAGGGCCATTTCCCCCGTAAAATCAAGTTTCATTGGAACGCAGAGCCCCGCTCATTCAAACCTCCACGGTGGGGCTGAAAAGTTGCCACACATTGCTGGGCACTCCTCACTGGACACCTCTGCGGGGCGCTCTACACACCTCAGGGCCGCGATCACCAACCTGCAGCGTTCCCAGTTCCCTTCCTTAACGCCCACCCCGCTCCTTCCTGGGTCGCCACGGAGGAGTCCAGAATCTGTCCTCTGTCGAGGGTTCCAGGGACTCCGATACCTGCCCCAGCACCCCCAGCACTTACCCCATCTTCACCTGAGCCTTCTCAACTACGCGGCCCACCTTCTTCCCTCGTTCTGACCCCACTACAGCAAGGCCCATGGCGGTGCCACCTCACGAGGAGAAGGACGATCACCTTGAGACCCTGAGGCCTGAGACCCTGATCACCTGAGGCCACGGACCACGCTGCCCCATGCTCCAGACGGCCGCTGGCTCCTCCTCACACTCACTCACACTTCAACCCCTGGGAAGACTGGCCTGCGGACCTACCGGCCGCGTCTCAGTAGGACAGAAAAAGTCCAGACAGCAGGAGCGCGACCCTCACACCCTCACAGCTCCGCCGCGTTCACCACGTGGGCAAAGGGGCCGACGGGAAGACGCCCAGTGCACATGCGCAGTGAGGTCGGTACCTGATTTGTGGGCTGTGGCGCCCCTCCTCGCTCTACCCCATCCAGCGCCGCGCAGTCCTCTGCCCTCTACCAGGTTCCCACTGAAGACTTCGGAATGTGTCTTCTGTGGGCGGTTTCATATGCCTCCGGGACTCAAATACCACAAATAGTTTCCCCCTTCAAAACTCCATGTTCACTCGGCCCTCCTCCCTTCTATGGCCCTCCTTCCTCCCCTGTCTGGGACTCCTACGACAGCAAGGCCATGGCTGCGTCGCCGCCTGTTAGGAGAAGGACAGGGACCTCAAGGCCCTTCCCCCTAGGAGGCCATAGACTGCGCCGCGGGCTTCTCCTCACGCTCTCTCACACTTCAACTCTGGGAGGACTTATCTGCGGACCTAGTGGCTGACTCCTAGTCAGCAACACAGAAAGAAGTCACGATGTCTCCTTGCACAGCTCTGCGGAGACAGAAGGCAGACAGCAAGGCACATGGACAACAAGGGACTTGGGCAGCAAGGGGCATGCACACTGAGTCAGGCACATGCAAGGCCAGCCGCGGTTTTCCCTCTCTCCTCTCACCCCAGACTCGCATCCCTAAGGTGTTTATAGCAGAAAGAAAGAGACTAAGAGGCTTTGTTCTCTCTCTTACCCTACCATTCTCATGCATCCAGAAACACTGGGAACAGACAGTCCCCATGTCACCATTAGTGGAGGATGTGTCTGAGAAAGACCTTTTGTGACAGAAATAAATTATTTTAATATCTTTAAAAAAAGAAAAAAGAAAACCTGAAAAAAGAATATGACAAACTAAAATTAGATGAAAGGAAAGACTGTCATTTTTCCTCATGTTTTATAAAATAGGTATTGCTTTGATGTGTTTTGTGAAATTATACTTTGAAATATCATGCTATTTTCCTTAACTTTGTTTACCAAAAGAAGGGTAAAAATGATAATTGATAAAGATCTTTCTCTTCAATTTAAAAATCCTGAAATTTGTTATTCTAATAAATCTCTCCATCAAAATGAATATACATTACAATTTACAACTCTGAGAGCCTATTTTGGAAAGTAGGTTTGTCTGATACTATGATATTAAGACATTTGAAAGGGTTTTTTTTCCCTTTAATAACACATTATTTGGCATTATTTTCATTCTTTTTATGTGAAATTTGACCCAAATTTGCCTTCTTATTTGTATAAAATTCTTTTGATACCACACTTGAAAGAAAGAAGATAATGACAGAGTAAAGTAGACTCCCTTTTCCACAATAAACAAGCTACAGACTGACTCTTTTGATTATGTTTTATGATGGGCAAATCTTGATTTTACAAAGGTTTTATCTAAATTACAGAATTCCAAAGCCATGACAAAAATTAAAAATAATTATTGTTTGCAAACGGACTCAAATAAGAAAATGTACAATATTATTCTTTAAATAAGAGCATAAAATGCTTTGAAGAAAAAAAATAAAAGGAAAGTAGCTAATTGGCCAGGATTTGGTAATAATGTTTCTTAAGACAACAAAGAGGAGATAATGATCCTCACACACAGAGCTCTAGGGATGCTTAAATCTTAAAACTATTGAGAATGACATTTCTGCTTCACCTTGGATAGTGTTCTTAAAACAAAACATTTCCTTTTCATTTGTTAAGATGTGGTACTGGTTATGTGGCCTTTAAATTGGCTTCATTAAAATCCATTTGCCTTAAAGGTGATTTGGTATCAGAAAATCTATTCATATACCACACCATATTAATAAGCTAGAAGAGAATAAAATAGATCTATATCAATAGATGCCAAATAAGAGCTCTTTGAAAACTTCAACAGTCACAAGAGAAGAATGTCCACTTTTACAATTATTATTTAATAAATATTATTTATTATATTTTATATTAATATTAATATTTATTAAATAATTCACTCAGTGAAAAGAAATGATATATATGTATATATATGAAAGGAAAAGGTAAAATTACCATTACTTGCAGGTGAACTTTTGTATACATAGACTCAAAATTATAATAAAAAATATAAACTATAATAACGTAAAATGAATAAAATTCAATAATGTGGCTAGTTATAAAATTATTACTCAATATCAATCATTTTCCTATGTATAATCAATGAGCAGCTAGAAAATATAATTAAAAAACTGTATCTCATTTACAATAGCAAAAAAAAATTTTTAATATGAAGAACTTATGTAAAGAAAACATTTAAAATGTACTGAAATATAAAAGAATTATCTTAGTAATACTCAAAATTCTAAAGATTTAATATATTATGTAGAATTATTTTTTAACTTTACAAAATACTACTAAAGTTCATTTAGAAAAACAATGTGAGAATATCCAGAAAAATCTTGAATAAGAATATTAATGAGAGGTGACTAGTCCTACCAGATATTAAAATATATTTTGAAGCTACAATTAATTAATTTACTTTAGTACTAGGGGAATATTTAACAGACAAAAAATATTGTATGAATATATATCTAAAATAATATGAGGCCGGGTGTGGTGGCTCATGCCTGTAATCCCAGCCCTTTGTGAGGCTGAGGTGGGTGGATCACCTGAGGTCAGGAGTTAAAGACCAGCCTGGCCAACATGGCGAAACTCCTTCTCTATTAAAAATACAAAAATTAGCCAGGCATGATGGCGAGTGCCTGTAATCCCAGCTACTCAGAAGTCTGAGGCAGGAGAATTGCTTGAACCCAGGAGGCAGAGGTTGCAGTGAGCCAAAATCATGCCACTGCACTCCAGCCTTGGGCTGATGGAGTGAGACTCTGTCTCAATAAATAAATAAATAAATAAATAAAATAATATGAAAACATCATTGATATTAAAAATCGTTTCTCAATGAGGAGGGAAAAATATTATTCAATAAATGACACTGAGACAACTGGTTAGCTCTTTCAAAAAACATAAATCTAGATTTCTTGTTTATTTCATTCACCAACATAATGTCCAAAATGCATCAAAAAGTAATAGAAATTTAAAAAGATTAAATGAAAAACATATTTGTAATCTGAGTTTAGCAGGTATTTGTTAATAGGAAACATAATTCAGAAGTCATGAGAAAGTGAATTAATAAATTTAGATAAATTCAACATTTGAGCATGGTGAAAAATATAAAGTCAGATGACAAATTAGGGAAATTTTTTAATACATATGAAAAACTATTATTCTTAACTAAAACAATCCATGAAAATGAGTAATAAGAAATGAAGTAATAATAGAACTAAAAAAATAAAATAAAATCAGTGGGACAGAAAAGTAGAAAAGGCAATCCACAGATTAGGGGTAGGAAAAAAATCATAAAAAAAAGTCCAATCTTACTTCTAATTTTAAAAAGCAGATGAAACTACAATAAAAGGCTGTTTTTCACCTATTCTATTGGCTAATTAAAAAGTGAACATATACCTGTTCTAACCAAGATGTGAGGAAAGTAAATAAATTGGTTAAACACTTGTGGAAGGAAATTTGGCAATGTCTCTCAAAATTGTAAATGTACTTTTGACACAACAATTCTGCAGCTACCAAGTTATTCTACAGAAATTATAACATAAGTATCCCAAAATATGTAAAAAGATATTATCACAGCAAAAATAAATAAATAATGAAAAACTAGAAATAATTTAAATGACCTTTCATAGTAAAAAACAACTTGTATAAATGAGAACAAATGTATTGGGAATTGGTGTTGGCATCTGACAGAAGTAGATAGTTGCTGTTACAGAATTATGCTCAAATATATTTAGTGAAAAATATAAAGTACAGAATTATAGTAATATTAGTATACTCTTTTTATAAATAAAAAGAGATACATATGTATGTATAAATTTCAATTTTCTAGAATAGTCAAGAAACTGTTCACAGTCATTTCCTTTGGGGAGAAGTATAGCTTTTTGTGTCATTTGAACTTTCTAATCATGTGCATGTCCAGTTTATAATTGTCAACAAAAACCTTTATTTTATGGAAATATGATCCACTTTTGTTTTCTTTGTTAAAAATAATAACTAATTTGTAAAAAGTAATTTGCCTTTTGTTATATGGATGGACAATTACAAGTGTTGGAAAAGATGTAGGGAAAGTAAATACCCTGATGTACTATTGGAGAAATTGTAAATGGGTTCATATTTTTGGTAGTCTGGCAATAGGTGTCAACTAGCAATTCTATCCCTAAGAATTTATCCTAGAATTACACAAAGATAACGAATTCTAGAAAACTGGGTCCCAGAAAAATTAGCAATAATTAGCAATGTTCATAACAGTCAAAATTTGAAACAACTTAATGGCCTATTAATAAATAAATTTAGGCTTCGTAAATTGTGATGAATCTAAACAATAAATTTAAAAGACCATATATAATTATGATCATTAATATGAAAAATACCGGTATGCCACATTGGCTTTCAAACATTTCTAAAAAGTACATATATATATATATATATATATATATAAAGGACACAAAGAAATTCAAATATTGTAGCGCTTTCCATAAGATATATAGGAAGAAAATAAAATGGGAGGGAAAAAGAAAATTAAAGAACAAATTCTATACATAATTATGACAGAATAAAAGAGTTGCAGATCAACATGCACACTATAATCCCTTTGATTAAAATTACATATGTATTTATCATCATGGAAAAATTAACAGCTGTTGCCTATGAAGAGTGGGAGTGTTTTTCATTTTCTTTTGTATACCTGTGTATATTTCTTGAATTTTCTATATCAGTAAATTGTATATTTAAATTAAAAAAATTAATAGCAGTAAATTTTGAATCACATGCTTCACTATTTCAGTAATGAACAGAACATTTCACCCTAAACTATAACAACAGACTACTAAATCTTTCATAGAAGGGATTCTATGAAAATGCTTTTAACATATATTAAAATATAAAATACCAGGTTTAGAAGCCTATTCTTTCCCCATTCCCCCTCCAAAGAAAATCCCAAATTTGAAATGGTATTTATTCTACCGGAGACCTTCACATAATTATAATTTCATCTGGGTTCAAATGACACAATGCTAAGGCTAAGACACAATGCCTCTATTCAAGGGGTATATAAAGTCTACACAGAAAGCAAAAGAAAAATACAAATGTAACCACTTTATAGGATAAGACAGAATAAAGGTGCCACTGGAGTAATCAAAACAGCAAGTATTAATTTTAGGGAACATCATTTTCTGAGGAAAGAGAAACCAAAGGAAAAGCAGGAAATCTCCTGGAGAAGGAAGTGTTTTACATCCCTTGCATAATTTTCAACCTTTCTTTTCCACCTTGAAGCTTAATAAGTTTTTGGGATTATTGGTGATGTTCCATTATTATCTGGGAAAATGTAGAGGGCTGTTAACCTAGTCAATAAGAACTTCGAGACATGCTGATTTCCTAGGGAGAAAGTTACTTGCAGATGCCTCATCTCCCAACTCAACTCATCACATTATCACCCCAATACAAACTTCATTAAAAATCAAGCAAAAAAAAAAGAAAACAATAAATATTGCTTTTCTTATTGTCCAGATTTCATAACTCATCGAAAAAGTTGGCAAAATGTAAACAAGTTTCTCTACATTTTCACCATTCATAGGTTTAAAATTATTTTAGCCAACTTTACTGCTACACAGTAGAGATTTCCAAAAAATTATTCGTCTCAGTTTTACCAATTCCATATTACCCCAGAATTTTGCTAAAAAGGGTTCCATCCATCTATCTCTGGATTTCTATCATTATTTCAATCTGAGAATGCAGATAAAAGAAATCGTCAAATGAGGAAGAGATTCACTTACCTTTGATTATCATCAGCTCCAATTTTCTATTTCCTTTACCTAACTCTAATTCAAAGTTTCTGCTTTGTCTGAGAAGTTTTTAATTACAAGAAACAAAATAATTAAGGGTTATTTTTAACAACAGTGCGATTTATATTTTAATGCCAGATGCATTATTTATATTATATATATATATATATATTTTTTTTTTTTTTTGACAGAATTTTGCTCTTGTTGCCCAGGCTGGAGTGCAGTGGCATGATCTCGGCTCACGGCAACCTCTGCCTCCCGGGTTCAAGCAATTCCCCTGCCTCAGCCTCCCGAATAACTGGGATTAAAGGCATGCGCCACCATGCCCAGCTAATTTTGTATTTTTAGTAGAGACGGGGTTTCACCATGTTGGTCAGGCTGGTCTCAAACTCCTGACCTCAGGTGATCCGCCTCCCTCGGCCTCCCAAAGTCCTGGGATTACAGGCATGAGCCAACGCGACCGGCCTTTATATTATATTTCTAACCAGGAAATATACCAATTTTAAACTATTAAAGAATTAAAAGAAAAAATTATAGATTCTCACAAGAAGGAAAACATTCTAGAACCCAATTAATTTATCTCCTATTCCCATCTGAACTGTGTAACTCAGAGCAAGCTAGGGAGAAACAGTAAAAACTAGAGAAATGTTTCTCTGAAATCAGCACCACTTACCAAAAGTCAGGGATCTCAACTGTAGTTTCCTTTGGTCAAACTAGCTTTTTTAAAGGAGGTCAAATTAGCTTTTTTATTTTATTTTATACTCGGGAATTTTTTTTTTTTTTTTTTTTTTTTAGACGGAGTCTCGCTCTGTCGCCCAGGCTGGAGTGCAGTGGCGCGATCTCAGCTCACTGCAAGCTCCGCCTCCCGGGTTCACGCCATTCTCCTGCCTCAGCCTCCCGAGTAGCTGGGACTACAGGCACCGGCCACCACGCCCGGCTAATTTTTTTTTTTTTTTTTTTTTTTTTTGTATTTTTAGTAGAGACGGGGTTTCATGCATCTGTCTATTGTATCTACATTAACGTCAAAGTTCTTTAACGTTGTCTCTCTCTCCCTTTTTTTTTTTTAGATGGCGTCTCGCTTTGTCACCCAGGCTGGAGTACAGTGGCCTGCGATCTCGGCTCACTGCAACCTCCGCCTCCTGGGTTCAAGCGATTCTCCTGCCTCAGTCTCCCGAGTAGTTGGGACTACAGGCGCGTGCCACCATGCCCGGCTAATTTTTGTATTTGTTGTAGAGATGGGATTTCACCATGTTGGCCAGGCTGATCTCGAACCCCTGACCTCAGGTGATCCAACCTCTTCAGCCTCCCAAAGTGCTGGGATTACAGGCGTTAGCCAGTGTGCCCAGCCCAACGTTGTCTCTCTTAATTATGCTTTGGGTTAGATTTCCCTTCACTTTCCAGGCCTGGGCCTCCAAGGGGCAAGAGAATTACTTCAATATTTACACAAACCAGCAGTGCTAAATCCTACCCAAAGACTTAGAGGAAGTTAATAGTCATTTCTTAAAGACTGATTCTTTAGAACTCTTTAATTCTAGAAAACCAAGCTTGTAAATAACATTTAAGATGGTATTAATAAACATATGTTTCATTGATTATTAATCTGACCATAACAAAGTATTTATTTGGCTCTCAGAAAAAGGCAAAACAGCCTAAGAATGGCTCCCAACTTTATAGACCTAAATACATTAGACAGAAATCATATGTATTAGACATCGAAGGCTTGCTGTCAGGTTTGAGGGCAAAGGACATGATGGAGACTTGCCCTAACAACCAGGAATAATGTCTTTCTTATTAATATAGAGGTAAACCCATTAGGACCTCACTGTAAATCCTACCTAAAAATAGGATGAAGAAAGAATTCATTCCTAAACTCAATTGATTTTTTTTTTCAAAAAAACTTTCATTAATAAAATAAGCACAAGTGTTAAAGCATAAATCAGAAACGTCCTGCTTTGGATTTCACTTTTAACTTCTCCCCCAACCACCTCTCTCAGATCTGTCCACCTCTACTGCTCTCTCTCAGGCCTGAACCTAGAATCTGCTCTCTACGTCACTCTACTGAGGCTATCTTCCTTAAATACTCCCAACTCAACCATAATCGTTATAAATACTTCCAATATTTGTATTTCTTGTCCTTTCATTTTATAACTGACCCAGAGAAGATTCCACAAACATGATTTCACCTATCCTTAAAGCCTCAATTACATTCTTACATTATAATAATTTTATAGATCATAACAATAGCTCGCTTCATCAAAAATTAAATTCAATAAACTATTTTTGAGTTGCCTAAAATATAATATTAGGCTGTGGAAAAACAAAAATGAATAAGATAAGGTTCTTGTCCTCAAAGAGTTTAGCTTCTATAGGTAAAACAGAATCAAAATAATAATTACAAATGAAATTTTAAATATAACTACTGTGCCATTTTTAAAAAGGAACCAAACTTTCATTTGTTGAAGATGGGAGTGCTAAATGGTACAGCCGCTTTGGAAGACAGCCACTTTGGAAGTTTCTTACAAAACCAAACGTACTCTTACCATGTGATCCAGCAATCATGCTTCTTGGTATTTACTCAAAGGAGTTCAAAACCTAAGCCTGCACAAAAATCCAGACAATGAAATATTATTCAGTGCTAATAAGAAATGAGTTATCAAACCATGAAAGGCATGGAGAAAATTTAAGTGCATATTACTACGTGAAAGAAACTAGTCTGAATATACAGACTGTATGATTCTATACATACTGTATGATTCTATACATACTGTATGATTCCAACCATATGACTTTCTGGAAAAGGCAAAACTATGGAGTGAGTCTGACTTGATTTGATCATTACACAGTGAATACCTGCGTTAAAACCTCACATGGTTTCCCACAAAGATGGACAATTATTATGTGCCAATTAAACTTTTTAACTTTAAACTTGAGGAAAAAGAAGATCAGTGGTTTCCAGGGGTTAGAAAGAAGAGAGGAATGACTAGATAGAGCACAAAGGATTTTTACGGTAGTGAAATTACTCTGTATGGTAACAGAATGGCAGATATGTGTCCTTATAATTTTTTTCCAAATCCATAGAATATACAAACCTAAGAGTGAACCCTAATGTAAACTGTGGACTTTGAGTGATAATGAGGTATCAGTGTAGATCCCTTTGTTGTAACAAATGTGCCACTCTGCTGTACACCATTGGTGGTGGGAAGAGGCTGTGCACAGATAGAGTCAGGGGACATAGTGGAAATATCTGTACCTTCTACTTTATTTTGCTGTGAACCTAAAACTGCCCTAATAAATAAAGTCTATTTTTTTAATAGGACTAAAACGAGTGACCACAGAGAATATAGCAATTCATTCTGACTATGGAGAAAAAGATGATGCTATGGATGATGAGGCTAGAAACGACTGATCCTGGCTTAAACTGTGTTGTGTATGCAAGAGGGGCTATCGAATAAAAAATTATAGGATTCCATCTCTTTTAAAAAGACGATTCTAAGGGAGACAAGAGGAATGAGGAAAGGACTGGAAAAGAGACTAGACTCAAATGCTAGTAAGGTAAGGAGAAAAGTGAAGCTGTGATAGAGTTGAATGACTTGCAGTTTTGATGTGACACCATCAGGGTGGGTCAAGTATAAACAGAATGAGTTGTCATTCTATTTAAAACTTTTGAAAAGGAATGCCAGTTATGGCTGTCCTTGGCTATAAACCTCTTTTTGGAATTGGCTAAAAATCTACCAATTAAAAATGTATTTGTATTAAAAAACTTAAAAATATAAACACTCATGGTAAAATTAAGAGACTATCAGTAATTTATGACTTAGTCTGAACTAGCTCAACCAGATAGCCTTCCATTAATATTCCAGAAGAAATTGTTTGGGGACATTCTAAGGAGAAAGAAATCACAAAATTTTGACAGTAAAGGAAAAACCAAGACTGGCAAGAGCAGGCCTAAATGGCATGTAAAAATAGTGTTTTGGGGCTACAAAGAGCAGCTTGAGGAAACAGAGCACCCATGGTGGGGACGGGGCCATACTTAGCTGGGTGCAACACTTGGTACAAATCACATCATGTCCTCCATCAATGTGCAATACAAACTGATTCTTCCTTCACAGGCAACAATTATCAAGAACAGGTTTGAAGGGAAAAGATAATCAAAAAATAAAAACGTGCAGCCTCGGAAAACTATGGTAAGTAAAGAGAGTTCTGTCTTAATGCTTAAAGAAAAAAACTGACTTTTTTTGTAAAAAATAGATCACAGAATAATCTTTTGTTGTTCTTTAAGCAATAAATGGCAGAATCATCTTTCCCCCCGCATTAGACACCAGCCTGGAGTCTCTATTGAGTATAAAATAGTGATAGGTCTATGGAAATAGTCCCAAATTACTATTTCCCAAGAATGACTCAGAGTAAAGTTATCAAAAGTAATTTTACAGTATTTCCAAAGTCCAGCTTCTAATTTAGATTTTTAGTTTTAGAATTCAGAAACCTACACAAATAATTACAGCAGAAAATTTTTTATGGCATTTCTCTAAATAATCCCCTAAATTTTTTTTAAACCTATTGAGCTACAATCAGCAACTGTTTCAATACGATTAGCCATCTCATTGGCACTGCAGAAGCATTACTATCATTGAAGCTCCGGGCATCAGTGGTAGTCATCAAAATCTCTAAATGGTTTACATTTATGGAATTTCTTTGCCCATTTTCTCCCTTTATTTAAATTCTTACAGAAAGACTAAAGATTTATGGAGGAAGTTTTTGGATATAAATTATAAATAGCAAATGATGGAGGGAATAATTAAAATATGTCCTATGGAATATTTGTTTCTCCTTCAAGATAATGGCATTCAGTAAAACCTGGTTCTTTACAATTGGTACTAAGGTATTACCTAACTGGAAGTCCAAACATTGGAAGAGGGATTTTTACAAAGAGTTTCTGGCTTAAATATTCCAAGACAATATTAATCCCCCGGTATCCACAGGGGATACGTTGCAAGATCCTCAGTGGAGGCGTGAAAACTTGGATAGTATTAGGCACTCTATACTGTTTTATCCTATACTTTCATATCTATGATAACATTTGATTTATAAATTAGGCACAGTAAGAGATTAACAACAATAATTAATAATAAAATAGAACAATTATAACAACCTGCCAGCATCTTGCACTTTGGAGACATTATTAAGTAAAATAAGGGTAACCTGAACGCAAGCACTGTGATATTCCAAGGATTCGTCTGATAATTAAGCCACCTACTAAGTTACTAATGAGCAACTTAGTTTTTGAGTCTACAGTGTGGATATGCTGGACCAAGGGGTGATTTATGTCCCAGTCAGGACACAGCAGGATGGTGTGAGATTTCATCAGACTGCTCAGAACAGCACATGATTTAAAATTTATGAATTGTTTATTTCTGAAATTTTCCACTTAATATTTTTGGATCTCAGTTGACTGTGGCTAACTGAAATTGTGGACAGTGAAACTGCAAATAAGTGGGAACTACCCTACAGGAAAAGCAAAAATTTGTGTCAGGTGTTAGACAGTAGGCCATGTTCTTGTTTACTTTTAGTGAAACTGTCCCTGAGTTCTCTAACTGCTTCTGAACCTATGTCAAGTTTTTTGAAATTAATCTTACATCGCATAAGTTTAGATGTGTTTTTGGCTTGTCTCCTTAAATAGATTATAAGCATCTTTAGCACAATGACAAGCAAGTAGGTATTTGACAAATGTTTATCAGTTTGATTGGTTACCTATTTGTGATTTCTTTCTCTTTGCTAACCCTGGAATGACCAGATCAATTGGGCTATTTAGCTAGGTTGACGGTTTTCAATCTGTGCTTCAAAGAACCCCTCAAAGGTTAAAAGGGGAAAAAGGGAGGCAAGAGAATAAGGCTCTAGTCCCCCATCTACACAAGAAAAACAAAACAAATAAACAAATGAAAAAACTATGGATCATTAACCTAGATAATATATGTAAAAGATAATTACATCACAGAGCAGAGATGGCCAGCTTCTAGGAACCCTTCACTGCCACTAGGGAAATGGGTATGTTATATACGATAATACAACAAACTAAACGAATTAGCAAAGAATACATAGAATTTTGCATATGACTACTTGGGATGAGTCACAGTCATCTTTAATTGCCTTTAAATCTGAAGGCTTCACTGAAGTAGAATATCAGTGCTTACTGGTTAACTGACAATTCACTTTTCTGTTCTTCAGTCCATGAGCCTCTGATTGTTATCCTTCTATGACAGACACAACAGAGATTTTTCTTATGAAATTCATAGACATGCCTAATGAAGGAAATTAAAATCTGACTTTAATATCATTTAATAATTAAATACCAGCCTGTTTAAACTAAAATAAACAAACCTGAGATTACGATCTATGGAATTCTTAAGTTTGTATCTCATGATTGTAATTATCAAAAATTACTCTTTTTAGGTCCAACAATTAGCATCTACTTTCTTATACCTTTTCTTGATAGTGAGTTTCTATTGCAAGTTAGCTTCTTACTCTAAGCAATATCACTGGTGAAAATAAGGAACATGTCTGCTTTGTTCACGACAGAGCTTAGCGCAGTGTCCAGTACACAGTAAACATTTAATAAATATGAACTTGTTAAATGGATAGAAAATGTAATATGATGGATATCCTAATTACCCTGAGTTGATCTTTATACATTATATAAATGCATTAAATTGCCACTTGTATCCTAGAAATATGTACATCTATTATGTATCAATAAAAAAATTTAATAAATTAAATTTAATAAATTAATGCCTGAAAATTATTTTCACTAACGTTAACAGCTTTCAACAATAGATCAGTCATATTGCAAATTGCCTCCCTTTAAGCACCTTCTTATAATTTTCTCTATCACATCTCAGATACCCATACTTCGGCAAAGAAGGCAGAATGATATCCTGGAAAACAGCCTTGACTCCACAGTTACACAGCACTTAGTGCACACCTGACTCTCACGCTTGAACTCAAGCAAATAATCAGATATCTCGGATTCATAGATAGATGTAGTCTCCTTACTTGTCTTTGAGGATCGCTGTGCGTATTAAGTAGAAAATATATATGAAAGTCCATGTCACAAAATTTGGCACATCGTAGCCATCAAAAAGTGGTGCATTTTCTTTCTCTCTCTGCAGCACACTTCTCTGTATATCCAGCTTCATTTGGATCTGATATCTACAAAACGGTTACTCTAAAATTCCAGCCCACAGGGCTCTGCCTCTGGAACCCGCAGCTCCTCCCCAGCCAGTAGCCAAGCACCATGCCCTTGCCACCAACCGGTACCAACATTACATCTCCTTCACCACACCAGTAAAGAAATTTAAAACTTTTAGGTAACAAAAAAAAAAAAAACAGAAGATTCTAACCTCTCTGCTTCTTTCATTTACTCAAACTCGGGTTTTAAGTTCTTTGTATTTAATCAAGTAATGCACTTCTAAGGGTTAATAGAAATTTTTATCTAATTAACATTCACTACCTTCTCTAAAACAGACTTTTAAAGTTAGTGGCTGAAATTTCCTTTCTTGTGTTTTATTACCTTTTGAAATCAAAGTAATTTGAAATCTTGGTACCCATTACTATTTCATTGAACATTTCTTCAAAATCTTAAGTAACTCAATTTCAATATAAAGTATTAATTAGCAATTTATACCTTCTCAATGTCATAAGTGACCTTTATTCAGAGGTTGTTGAGGTAGTTCTGTGAGGTAACCAAATTAAATTTCAGCCTTAGGCACAGGCAATTATTTTAAATCAGGTCCTTTAATAGTGACTAAATAGGCACTTGTATTACTTACAAGGTAACTTATTTCTCCACAGAGAGTTAACAACTGTTGTTCCTTTGTATAGTCATCATGCTTAAGAGTTTTCTATGAAGCCAAATCAAATGTATGCTTGCTCATCCACAAGCAGAAAGTGAGGAAATGCCTGCCTGCTCCCATAACAAAATATTTGATTTCAGTTTTGAAAAAACAGCTACCACTTGTCCCAAGGATATCTTTCTTTTTTTTTTTTTTGGAAAAGGGGATTTTCTTTTTTTTATAATTTCAATTTTCATTTTGGATTCAGAGGGTACATATGCAGGTATGTTTTATGGGTGTACTGTGTGATGCTGAGGTTTGGGATGGGAATGATCCCATCACTCAGGTAGTGAGCATAGACAGTTTTTCAACCCTTTCCTTCCTTCCTCCCTCCCACCTCTAGTAGTCCCCAGTGTCCACTGTTGCCATCTTTAGATCCATGAGTACCCAAAGTTTAGCTCCCACTTACAAGTGAAAACACGCAGCATTTTGTTTTCTGTTTCTACATTAATTTGCTTAGGATAATGGTCTCTAGCTGTACCCATGTTACTGCAAAAGACATGGTTTTATTCTTTTTATGGCTGCATAGTATTTCATGGTGTATATGCACCATATTTTCTTTATCCAATCTACCATTCTTGGGCACCTAGGTTGATTCCATGTCTTTGCTATTATGAATAGTGCTGCAATAAAAACACAAATACATGTGTCTTTTGGTAGAAAAATATGTTTTCTTTTGAATATATACCTAGTAATGGATTGCTAAGTCAAAAGGTAATTCTGTTTTAAGTTATTGAAGAAATCTCTAAACTGCTTTCCACAGGGGCTGAATTAATATACATTCTCACCAATGTATAAGCATGCTTATATCCCAACAGTCTATAAGTGTTCCCTTTTCTCCGCAGCCTCACCAACATCTGTTGTTTTTTGGCTTTTTAGTAGTAGTCATTCTGACTGGTGTGAGCTGATGTGTCATCATGGTTTTGATTTCTATTTTCCCAGGAGATCTTCTACAAAGCATTATGTTTTCTGGCTTTGCTTGCCTTCCTTCTCTTTGCCTCTAATTGTATTTTAACCTCCAATCTACACTCTAATACTAACTATACGCTTATCTCCCAATCTTATCCACTTTTTCATTGAGACTATTCTGGAATGGTTTTCCCTAGCCCTCTCATTGATGCTTCTTCCTTGATTACTTTGTTTCCCTAAAACAAAAATACAGAAACAATTTTCACCAAACTGAAACTATTCTGCTAGTATGCTACAGTTCTTAACATCTTATGCCAGATGCTTCACAGAAAGATATTAAATCATTCATCATGCTATAATAATATTCAATGATTTATTTTTCAAAAAATATTAATACCTTTACCATTTCCATGAAAAAAAAGTTCAGACTCTATTTCAATCTATCTAGCCCAGAAAACAGGAAAGAAAGCCCTTCTGATTGTCAATAAAACTAGGATGACTTCATGTTCCACTCTTATTTAGCTACATATATATATATACATGTATATATATATATACACACAATTATTTTGAAAAATTTATGACTGCTTGAGCCCAGCGCAATGGTGCATAGCTGTAGTCTTAGCCACTCGGAAGGCTGAGGTTGGGGATAGCTTGAACCCAGGAGTTCAAAGTCAACCTGGGCAACAACATAGTGGGACTTGTCTGTAAATACACCACACGCACACACACATACACACACACACACACACACCCCTCCAAAAATAACTGGAGTAATAGAATGAGAAAAAAATCTTGCTGACCAGGTGCAGTGGCTAACACCAGTAATCCCAGCACTTTGGGAGTCCAAGGCAGGCAGATCACTTGAGGCAAGGAGTTCAAGACCAGCCTAGCCAACACGACAAAAACCCTGTCTCTACTAAAAATACAAAAAAATCAGCGGGGCATGGTGGCACATGCCTGTAATCGCAGCTATTCAGGATGCTGAGGCATGAGAATTGCTTGAACCCGGGAGATGGAGGTTGCAGTGAGCTGGGATCATGCCACTGCTCTCCAGCCTGGTCAAC
Source organism: Gorilla gorilla gorilla (assembly GCF_029281585.2). NCBI lineage: Eukaryota > Metazoa > Chordata > Mammalia > Primates > Hominidae > Gorilla > Gorilla gorilla. The sequence goes on from NC_073230.2 coordinate 18,222,660, forward strand.
AGAGTGAGACTCTGTCTCAAAAAAAAAAAAAAATCTTGCTGTTCAATGTGTCTCAGTTCTCTAAGGATGTAAACTAGGCATCACACAGTTGAATTTAATTCCACTTACTCATTCTACAAGTATATATTAAGTACATACTGTGTCCTGTACTTTCTATAAGAGTAAAATGATACATTGGTGAAGAATTAGAATAGTTCCTGCTTGTGTAAAGCTGAAAGTCTTGTACTCTTACAAACTTTGATAAGTGAAATGGAGGAAAAGCATAGGATGACTTGAGAGAGTTAGAACCAGGTATCCAAGTTTAGATTGGGATATCAGAGAAGTCATCAATGACTAGGATTTGTGGAAATCAAATGAGATAGTAGGTGCAAATGTACAGCCCCAAAATAATGGATAAATGTGAGTAAGTATCAAATGACTATGAGTAAAAGTGAGGGAGGTGTTAAAAAGTAGAAAACTTATATGGTGGAGGAGGATTGCAGAACATGCTTGATGGTTGTATCCCAGAAAATGTCCTGTGTCTGGAAATGGGATATCCATCATTACACACTTACAAGCAATACACGGGTGCTTAAAATGGCTTTCTTCTCACCACAGCCTAGAAAACACCAGTCCTCAAAAATACCATGGTCTGGCTAAGTGAGATTTACTCTGAGAAGAGTTCCAAAATCAGGAGTCCCTGAATCCAGCTGAACCTTTTACAATGGTAAATTGTAGTGCCATTGCCATGTTGGTCCAACATTTACAAGGAAAGAATAAAAACTGAAAGTAGCCACTAAGAGGAAAGTTAAAAAGCCTCCTACATTATTAAAATTCCCAAACCCTCCTTTCTGAATGGTGTCTTAGATTATTATAAGATGAGCGATAATTTGAAGACTATTGGAGAAGATGCTTACTGGGGAATTCTCATTTACATAAGTTTTAGAAAAAGGTTGCTCAAGTAGTAAGGCAGTGGACAGAATGAACTCCAGGAGTTCTAAAGTATCTTCAGACAAGACACCTATCCTTCACCTTTTCATTGTCCTGGAATCTCAGCCACTAACACAGATTCATGAGTAAAGAACCTGGAACCCTATTGTGATAACAAACATCGCAGGTAATTTTGATTTTTAGCACAATTTTAAAAATACTATTATAGAGAAAGCTGGAGCCAAGTTTTATAATACTGGACTAAGAAGATAAAACATGTCTTACTAAGCCCATATTTATTTCTTCTTTTCGATGCTTACTAAATAACTTAGTTACAATTTATTTTTAAAAATTGAAGTCCAGATATTGAATCTTAGAACTTACAGATTGGTTAAATGTTTCTAGGGACTTAACTTCAAATTATCATTTTATCTAGATATTTATTAATATTTCCTGTGTCAGATGAATTTCCACAAACAGATTGCAAATTTTATAAAGATAAGCAGCTACATTCTTTTGAATGCCCCACAATAGTCCCTTCCATAACATATGCACATAAAACACTTGTTAAACAAATACTTGTTAAACCAAATTTAACTGCAAAACCAGTTGCTGCCAGTCACATTGTCTCACACACTCTAGAAGTTCTTTGGGGTTCCTGAGAAACCAGCAACCTCATTTTTAGTTTTGTTTTCACAAAACAGTTTACTCTTCAGGCTGTCAAGTTCATACCATGAATAGCCTACCTTCTTCAATTCTGTTCTGAAAAACTGTTTGCCATTTCTCTTCCTTGCTTGTCTGGGATTTATTTTTATTTTGTTTTACTTTCTTATCCTTAGTAAAGCATCACCAAACAAAGGACAAAATAAGGGCGATGAAACCATTGTGTGATGCCTTTTATTTCACAGCTCTGCTCATCTGCTGCACAAATAGCAGAATCCATGGTTAATCACTGCATACCCCTGGGTCCCAGGGCACTCGTGGAGCTTTCCATATGGTCTGCTCAAAACGGGGATTTATGCATATATCAAATACAAATTATGCAAAGAGATGTAATCATATAGTGGAACCAGGTCATAAGAGAAAAATACCTGTTCAACAAAAACAGAAACCTACTTAATAAACACTCCGCATTTCTGGTTCCCAAGGCAAAGCAATAATGTGCACACTATATAAATCTTCATCCTAACATTAACTGGGATAATCTCTCAGACATACTCAACTGGAAGCTTTCATTTTCACTCATCCAGGCAAAAGAGGAGAAAAAGTTTAATTGACTATTTCCATTTTGTTCTTCCTTAATGTCTTAAGCTTTTTAAGTCTTGCCGCCTATTGGGTGACTCAGTTCCTGTACGGTAAAGTCTTTAAGTTATTTTTCCCCTCTAATTTCATCTATAAGCTTTAGTCTGTTCTTTTTCCTGCTGGTTTAAATAGATTATTTTTAGCTTTAGACAGGGTAACCACATAAATAGGGGCACTTTTGAAAGTGACAAGAGGCACTAAACAGAAAGGACACTGCAACGACAGGGAAAAACAGAGACTGCGCTGGGCCAGCTGCGAGGTACACAGTCACCTTGCCTAGGGTTCGCTTTGTGGCCAACAGAAAGATATTCCCCTAACTGGTAAGGTTAGTCCGAAGAGCACTTACATAAGCAGAAACTATTTTCACTGTACTTGGATCCTATTTCCCAAACATTTCACATTCCTTATGACAGTCAATGAGAAAGGCAGAAAAATGTCAGAGTTTTCATGAGACATATCCAGTAACAAGAAAACATGGAAATGAAAATGGAAAAAAAAAAAAAGCCTTTTGGCACAACTGTATGTCAGGCACCATATCTATAAAGACAGACGGAAAGCAAGCTATCATGTCTTCTTAATAATCCTACCACGTAAGTATTAGAATTCCCATTTTAAGAAATGAAAAGTCCATATATTGATGGTAAACATGTACACTACTACAACCAGTTTTGGAAAGTAACTGACAATATCTATTCAAAAATTTAAAGTGCCTACTTTTAGACCCCACAATCCTACATTGAAGAATATTTTTAAAAACAAAAGCACCAGTACATAATCGTGTATGTACAAGGAAGTTCATTACTGCAGTGTTTTACAGGCAAAAAAAAAAAAAAAATGAATCAATCAGAAATCACATCAATAAAAGCATGTTGCAGAATAATACATACAGTCTTATCTTATTTTTATAAAAAGGAAAATCCCCTGTGTATTATATATATATATATCTTATTCTATTCACTCAACATAGATTTTTTGAGCTCTCAATATGTGGTAAGATGCTATATTGCTATAAACTTGAAAGTATATAGAGAAAGACAAATGAGGATTCACATCAAAATATTAATTACGTCAGGATGGCCAGAATGACAAGGGGACAGGTAAGAATAACAACTCTTCATACACATCTGTATTTTTTTGACAGTTTATATTTTGTATTTATTAGTTTGTATTTATTCGTTTTGTAACTTTTATAAATTCAGTTAAGAAGGAATTGTGTATTTTACAGCTGTGGAAACAAAAGCTCATTGCTCTTAAGTAAGTTAATGAATTGACCCTCCTGAGACAACTAGGAGGTGGTCAACATGAGCTTAGATTCATGCCTGACTCCAAAACACCACAGCACCGGTCTCCAGAAGAAGCTGTTGCTTTAAAATCAATTTATTATTTATAGATTTAGTGGTTCACTCAAGATAAAACAAACCTAAAAAGAAATGGAAAGAGATTTGAAGTAAGGTAACCTTTTCCACTTCGACAATAACAAAATAAAAGCTAATGTCCAATGCCATACACTCTTAGAAATATGTTCGTTCATTCAACCTTATTACAAATTTAAGATTGTTTCTTCATTTTGCCAACCTTGGTCTTGATTTTCCTAATTTCTTAATTTGCCTATAAGATTTTCTACAGCAGAGTTTGAGAACTCAAGGATTTTGTTAAGGGCACATAGACATGGTTTTCTAGGATTGTGAAATCAATGTGAGCTCTGGAAAGAGTGATGCTTCTTAAATAAATGGGGACAATCAAGGCACAATTTTAAAAGGAAGATATGTATTCTTTCTATTAAAGTCTAGCTTTAACATTGGGCATTTTGTCAATCACATAATTAACATGGATTCACCAATTGCAGTCTCTTTCGATGAGTCTAAAAGTTATTATGTCAGGAGACTCCACGAAAAACGAAAAGTGGTGGACTGAGAACTTAACAGAATACAGTACAACTCCTGCTTGAGTCAAATCTCTTCCAGTCACAAAGAACAGGGCCAAGGGGGAAGGGGCACATAGAATAGGAAGAAACTGTAAGCTCTTGATCCAAGAATTGAGGCAAAATATACTCAGGTCTCAGAAAAATAGGAACTAAGACTTGGAAAGTCTTGAACCAAGGCTGTTGTACTTATCCCTCAGCAGCCCCATGGTCCCTGCCTGTGCTTCTCTCTGGAACTTTGCCTGCATCGTCTCTTCTCTCTCAGCAATCTCCTCAGCCAGGCTCCCCCTGAGTAGGGCCCAGGATGGCTGCTGTCCTCAACTGGTTACCACGTACCTCAGCTCCAGCAAACTTTACTGATTAATAATGGTTTCTTACTTCACATTTTTGTGAAAAAAAAAAAAAAGTATCTGATTGGTTCATCCCAGCTGTTTTAATGAAAGCCTTTTGTACTACAGCATGCTGTAACTCCCAACCTATGAATTGCACCAAAATTGACAGCTCAGTCCTGATTCCACATGGACCCTGCCAACTCAGCAGGCACTGTGGGTGACATGCGTGATCTAATAGATAAGTCAATAAACCTACTAGATAGACATGTTTCAAAAGTTTATTTGGGAGTCAGTCATGGAATTTTTAGAACTTTTTTCCATAGAAAAAAAATCAAAGAAAAGACAAATAAATAATGATTGCCTACTACATTAAGCACAGGGATAGGAACTTCAAATTCATTTTTTAATTTCAATTCATTCATTCACCAATCCCCTAAGCAAGTTATTGATCATAAGGTGGTACATACATTATGATTGGGCTCCAAAAATAGCTATCAATTTCTTATTAAAATCAAAATATAGATTCACAGCATCCAAAATAAAATGGATGATAACCATCATACAAATCATTGTTTCTATAGAAAAGTATATTTCAAGTTCCAGCATGGGCTGTTCATAGTACATCTTCCCCCAGTCGAAGCACTAACTACACTTCCTTCCTCTCCCCATGTTTTTTGTAGATCAGTGGGGCAGGTCCAACTCTACACCACAAGTGATACAATGCCCACAGCCTGAGAGAGGATCTGGGGTGAAGTACAGACATGAGAAGTAGGCAGTTGGCAAAAGTAAACTCACTATTTCGGGTTTTTTTTTTTTTTTTAAGTAAAAAGGCATTATAAGGGCCAAGGAAAAGGAAAGAGCTGTAAGAAATAATGTGAGAATGAAGTTTGTATGTTTTTTCCCCTTACGTTTCCACTCTTTTATCCTAGTTATTATTACTTCTAATGTGAGTACCATGTTTAAAATATATATTTTAAAATATTTTTTTTATGTATTTAAAGATAGTGTGAAGTGTGAAGTGTGAAGATAGGGGCAGCAGTAAGAGCCTGACAGGTACAGACCTCTTTGCCACAGCCTCGAAAGCGCTGGACTGATGAATGCAGCAGAAAGAGAAGGGGTGAAAGAAAAGAAGAATTCAGCTGGCCCTCTCTGGAGAACCCATTTGTAAATGCAAGGACGTTTATAAGTCAGGCATATGTAAGTCAGGGACTGTGTGTAATTGGATCGTATAATATGACATTCATCCCTGACTTTTTTCCCCTCACCTAGTCTCCTGGTTTTATATCTTACTATGATGTGGGATAATATGGTTGTACATGAGTGACTTGAGTTAAAAAATAGACGCATAAAATTCTCTCAAGCTAGATACTCAGCCACCTAAATTGTGAGGCACACTTTAACCAGAGACAACTGCATAGAAAAGAGAAATGTGTCACTGTATTACACAAATGGAAAACAGCCTTTATTCCCTTATTAAATTTTCAAAGAGTAGCATGGAGATTTAACCACAAAGCTCACATTATTTAGGGGATTTAATTATTGTTTGTTTCTTTCCTTCATTTTCTGTCTTCAAATAAAAGCATATTTCATTACATGGTGAGCGTTAATGTTTTTAGGAAGGTTCAGAAAAAAAATCAGCTTTTCACAAAAACAGAACCATATTCCTTATTATCTACACAAATTAAGGAAAGCCATGCTGCTCTAGCATTAGAGAGAAAAAAGGGAAGCAATGCTCGGGTGGCACCTTCTCAGATGACTTTCTAGTAGGCAGGCCTTTTTAAATTTTAAAATTTGGGACTGCCAAGGCCTGGTCTCAGAGATGGGGACGCCGTAAGACTTAGGACAGTGGTTCCTAAACACAGTGTGCTCCAGACTCACGTGGCGAAAATCTTTAAAAGCGGAGCTTCCCTGGACTCCAATCCAGACACTAGAAGCCAACTCTGACAAGTTTTATCTTGAATAAGGGGCTTCCCTCTGAATATTTCATAGCTTACAGGCTACCTTTTTTTGTTAAACCATTGCCCTGGAGCAGTTTTTTCTCAAAGTGTGGTTCTTGTATTACCTTCAAGTGAAATCACTTAACATGTTTGTGAAAAATGCAGATTTCCGGACTGCACTTTAGATCAGCAGAATCAGATTCTCTGGGAGGTGGGATCCTAAAATCTTCCCTTTTTAACAAGCACCCCAGTTAAGTTTTATTCCTACTAAAGGTTGAGAATCACTGCCTTAAGAGGCTTTCTACCAGGCATTCACCCCTTGTCTATTTTTCTATTTCTACTATGCTGTTAATGTTTTTATGAGCACAAAATTTCCCCTTCATATTTTGATTATTAAATTAATAATAAAGAAAAAAATCTCTTCAACATGTTCCCACATGACCTCAAAGTTTTACTAGATGTGCCAGGAAAGCTGAGGTTTACACAGTGGTAGGCAGAGACTTCTGGCCATTTTCCATGTGACCATCCTTCCTTCATCCCTAAGAAAATGAGATTATAGAGCGTCATCTGTGGGCTAGACTTTGGGGTTGTAAGGCCTTAACAAATTCTGCCTACCCACTCAGTTTCCCTTACATTCCGATGTGCTGACTAGTTCTCACCAATAACATAGCAAGAGCGGTGTCTCTTCCAGGCCAGAGATTTTAAGTCAGGCATTTCTTCTTTAGTACCTCTCTCCCCATTTTCAGATGAATGTTAAGGACTTCAAGCCCCTAAGGGATGGTGGAGCCACAAGGTAAAGGTGCTTGGGTTCCTGAATCACCAGGTGGAAGAAAGCTGTTCACAGACAAGGGAGATCTACACCAGACTGTTAATAGGCAAGAAATATATTTGTATTGGGTTAAGCTACTAAATATTTAGGATTGATTTGGTACAGAAAATAACACTATTTTACTAGATATCTTGTTTCTTCTAAATATAGAGTAAGCAAAATTAATTCAAAATATGCATTTCCTGAGTGGAAATGGACAGCTCTCAGTCTAAAGTCCAGTTCCTCCACATAATCGTTCTGTAGCCTTACAAAAGCTATTTCACCTCTTTGTGATCAACAAACTTCTGGGGCCTAATTACAATAGAAGGACTAAGACTTCATCTCCCTTTTTAGCAAAGATCATACTTTATATTAGTAGTTAACCTCTCTTAAATTTAACTATTTATGCTCTTCAAGTACAAATCCTTTGGCATTGCAACTGCTAACCCAAACAAGTACAAAATTAAACAACGACCTTTGACTCCCGACAAGCAATTCACATGCTACTGGAGATCATACTCATATGTTTGGTGCTTTAAAACCTACATTCTATGTACCTATATGTACTGTATATCTACTTCATAGAAAAAACATAGTAAAGAGTTGGAATGGATAAAAATGTTCATTAGCAAACCACAGAAAATGGGAATTACTTATTCAATACTATCCCAAAACACAGCAAAAATAGATAATATTTACTTCTTGAACAAGGAAACTAGCAAATAATTTTTAATAATTTTGAAATAAAATTCTCACTTTATGTACAGGAAGGGCTTTTTTTTCTCCTTTGGCAAATCAACATTTAGTCTGTAAAACATGACGCTCACTCATAAAGTCATGCATCTCACTCACAATAATTCTTTCTTATTAACTGCTTGGGTACAATTTATTTTCCTCTCAGGCTACGAAGGTGCATGCAAGTGCAGCACACTCTGGCTGCAGCTGATAAGCCAGCCCATGGCAGCAGCACTGCTGGCCTGATGAGATTTGTAAGAAGACAATATTCCATTGGCACAGAAAACTATGCTGTATATCAAACCTATCAAAAGTAATATCTACAAACAATGCCTTGATGCATTTGCCAACTCTCGCAGAAAGCTCTCCAGTGTTCTGAAAATATAGCTTGATTTTTTTTATAGTGAAGACATACAAGCTACTTTTTTAAAAAAGATCTTGCTTTTATTTACTTTTTTTTCACTAAGCATGATAGATCTAAAGGAATATTTTTAAACCTTGGCTTTGAAATAGACATCACTATAATTCAAGAAGAGGATGGTTTGCCTATCCTTAGGGTTAGGACAATTTATTTTATAGCAGAGCATAGAAGAAATCAAGGAATGGCCAACAGAGAAACATGTCACAATCCCACAGGGAAAATTCTCATTAAGTTTTCCAATGCTTTTAAAATGAAATAGTTATCTCTGAGGAAGACAAACACTTTCCCTGCAAAAAAAAATTGCTTTTCCTTCTGCTTAGAAAAATTGTTTATTATTTATGTTATTTTAGCACCACAAATTGTTTCAAAGGAAAAAATTATGATATTAAGACAGGTATTATCTTAAAGATAAATCACTGTGAGGAATTTAAATAGATGATGCAGTGGATAGAATCACAGAATTTAAAAGAAAATAAGCTATAATGATGATATGATATTCAAATAATACTTCACAGTTTATAACACATTGGCATATATTTTTCATAATGCTGTCATATGGATATGGCTAGTACTGGAATTAGCTTCCAATGCCAATTGGCTGTCATTTATTGAGTGTTTACTGTATGTTCTATGCTTTACATACATTACCTCATTTAATCCCCGTAACAACCTCATGAGATTTCCTAGAAGGCAATGTTCCACTGGCTGAGATAAATCCCTGCTGTATATTAAATCTATCCAAAAAATCTAAAACAGTGCTTTAATGCATCTGTCAACTTCACACAAAAACTCTCTGCTGTATGTCAAAATACAGGGTGATTTATTTTTTTCCTTTTTTCAAGAAAGAATAAGGAACTTGAGGTATAGGGGGAGTAAATGACTTATCTTAAAGCAAAAGTAAAAAGACAGCTACAGGTTTTGAACACCAACAATGAATGTGCTAAGTGCTTTACATGCACACACACAATTACACGAGCTCAGTTAATCTTACCAACTGCTACATGGCCTAGTATTATCATACCCCTTTTTGTCTCTGCTAAGTTTTACTTTTCAATTTTCTTTTTTTCATTTGTCATACAGTAAAATTTACTTTTTTTTAGATCTACAGTTCCATCAATTCTGATTCATGTATAGATTCATAGAACCACCACCACAATCAAACACAAAATAGTTCCAACACTCCATTACCCTCCCCTGTACTACCCATTTACAGTCACACACATAAACCCCTCACTGCTAAACTCTGGTAATCACTGATCTGTATCTGTCACTACATTTTTGTCTTCTCAAGAATGTCATACAAATGGAATCATACAGGATATATAACCTTTTGAGATTGGCTTTTTTCACTCAGCGTGATGACTTTGAAATTCATTTAAGCTTTTGCATCTATCAAAAGTCTATTATCTTTTATTTTTTTTTAAGTACAAAGAAAATAAAACATAAAGTGTAAATAACTTGCCCAAAAACATACATGCAGAAACTAGTGGAGCTGGAATTTAAAGCCAGGTGTGACTGTAAAACTCATGAGTTCCTTCAACTAAGATTCAAAAATAAGAGTCAAGAATCACAGAAGAAAATGGGCTTTCTAAAACTATTAAGTACACTGAATGTATTATTATTAAAGGGAGTATAAATGGGTCACCAGTAACTCAAATAGAGAAATTCATTGACACTCAGAAAAAGAAATATTTCTTTGTGAAAATTCTAAATAGAAAGACTATTTTATATTTTTATTTTAGAAAATGTAAACTCTCTAGTAATTTCTTTATTTATTTATTTTAATTTTATTATTATTATACTTTAAGTTTTAGGGTACATGTGCACAACGTGCAGGTTTGTTACATATGTATACATGTGCCATGTTGGTGTGCTGCACCCATTAACTCATCATTTAGCATTAGGTATATCTCCTAATGCTATCCCTCCCCACTCCTCCCACCCCACAATAGTCCCCGGTGTGTGATGTTCCCCTTCCTGTGTCCATGTGTTCTCATTGTTCAATTCCCATCTATGAGCGAGAACATGCAGTGTTTGGTTTTTTGTCCTTGCGATAGTTTGATGAGAATGATGGTTTCCAACTTCATCTACGTCCCTGCAAAGGACATGAACTCATCAGTTTTTATGGCTGCATAGTATACCACATGGTGTATATGTGCCACATTTTCTTAAACCAGTCTATCATTGTTGGACATTTGGGTTGATTCCAAGTCTTTGCTATTGTGAATAGTGCCGCAATAAACATACGTGTGCAGGTGTCTTTATAGCAGCATGATTTATAATCCTTTGGATTTATAATCCAGTAATGGGATGGCTGGGTCAAATGATATTTCTACTTCTAGATCCCTGAGGAATCTCCACACCGACTTCCACAATGGTTGAACTGGTTTACAGTCCTACCAACAGTGTAAAAGTGTTCCTATTTCTCCACATCCTCTCCAGCACCTGTTGTTTCCTGACTTTTTAATGATTGCCCTTCTAACTGGTGTGAGAGGCTATCTCATTGTGGTTTTCATTTGCATTTCTCTGATGGCCAGTGATGATGAGCATTTTTTCATGTGTTTTTTGGCTGCATAAATGTCTTCTTTTGAGAAGTGTCTGTTCATATCCTTCACCCACTTTTTGATGGGGTTGTTTGTTTTTTTCTTGTAAATTTGTTTGAGTTCATTGTAGCTTCTGGATATTAGCCCTTTGTCAGATGAGTAGGTTGCGAAAATTTTCTCCCATTCTGTAGGTTGCCTGTTCACTCTGATGGTAGTTTCTTTTGCTGTGCAGAAGCTCTTTAGTTTAATTAGATCCCATTTCTCAATTTTCGCTTTTGTTGCCATTGCTTTTGGCGTTTTAGACATGAAGTCCTTGCCCATGCCTATGTCCTGAATGGTATTGCCTAGGTTTTCTTCTAGGGTTTTTATGGTTTTAGGTCTAACATTTAAGTCTTTAATCCATCTTGAATTAATTTTTGTATAAGGTGTAAGGAAGGGATCCAGTTTCAACTTTCTACATATGGCTAGCCAGTTTTCCCAGCACCATTTATTAAATAGGGAGTCCTTTCCCCATTGCTTGTTTATGTCAGGTTTCTCCAAGATCAGATAGTTGTAGATATGCGGCATTATTTCTGAGGGCTCTGTTCTGTTCCATTGGTCTATATGTCTGTTTTGGTACCAGTACCTTGCTGTTTTGGTTACTGTAGCCTTGTAGTATAGTTTGAAGTCAAGTAGTGTGATGCCTCCAGCTTTGTTCTTTTGGCTTAGGATTGACTTGGTGATGCGGGCTCTTTTTTGGTTCCATATGAACTTTAAAGTAGTTTTTTCCAATTCTGTGAAGAAAGTCATTGGTAGCTTGATGGGAATGGCATTGAATCTATAAATTACCTTGGGCAGTATGGCCATTTTCACAATATTGATTCTTCCTACCCATGAGCATGGAATGTTCTTCCATTTGTTTGTATCCTCTTTTATTTCATTGAGCAGTGATTTGTAGTTCTCCTTGAAGAGGTCCTTCACATCCCTTGTAAGTTGGATTCCTAGGTATTTTATTCTCTTTGAAGCAATTGTGAATGGGAGTTCACTCATGGTTTGGCTCTCTGTTTGTCTGTTATTGGTGTATAAGAATGCTTGTAATTTTTGCACATTGATTTTGTATCCTGATACTTTGCTGAAGTTGCTTATCAGCTTAAGGAGATTTTGGGCTGAGACAATGGGGTTTTCTAAATATACAATCATGTCATCTGCAAACAGGGACAATGTGACTTTCTCTTTTCCTAATTGAATGCCCTTTATTTCCTTCTCCTGCCTGATTTCCCTGGCCAGAACTTCCAACACTATGTTGAATAGGAGTGGTGAGAGAGGGCATCCCTGTCTTGTGCCCGTTTTCAAAGGGAATGCTTCCAGTTTTTGTCCATTCAGTATGATATTGGCTGTGGGTTTGTCATATTTAGCTCTTACTATTTTGAGATACGTCCCATCAATACCTAATTTATTGAGAGTTTTTAGCATGAAGGGTTGTTGAATTTTGTCAAAGGGCTTTTCTGCATCTATTGAGATAATCATGTGGTTTTTGTCTTTGGTTCTGTTTATATGCTGGATTATGTTTATTGATTTGCATATGTTGAACCAGCCTTGCATCCCAGGGATGAAGCCCACTTGATCATGGTGGATAAGCTTTTTGATGTGCTGCTGGATTTGGTTTGCCAGTATTTTATTGAGGATTTTTGCATCAATGTTCATCAAGGATATTGGTCTAAAATTCTCTTTTTTGGTTGTGTCTCTGCTAGGCTTTGGTATCAGGATGATGCTGGCCTCATAAAATGAGTTAGGGAGGTTTCCCTCTTTTTCTGTTGATTGGAATAGTTTCAGAAGGAATGGTACCAGCTCCTCCTTGTACCTCTCGTAGAATTTGGCTGTGAATCCATCTGGTCCTGGACTTTTTTTGATTGGTAAGCTATTAAGTATTACCTCAATTTCAGAGCCTGTTATTGGTCTATTCAGAGATTCAACTTCTTTCTGGTTTAGTCTTGGGAGGGTGTATGTGTTGAGGAATTTATCCATTTCTTCTACATTTTCTAGTTTATTTGCATAGAGGTGTTTATAGTATTCTCTGATGGTAGTTTGTATTTCTATGGGATCGGTGGTGATATCCCGTGTCATTTTTTATTGCGTCTATTTGATTCTTCTCTCTTTTCTTCTTTATTAGTCTTGCTAGTGGTCTATCAATTTTGTTGAGCTTTTCAAAAAACCAGCTCCTGGATTCATTGATTTTTTGAAGGGTTTTTTGTGTCTCTATTGCCTTCAGTTCTGCTCTGATCTTAGTTATTTCTTGCCTTCTGCTAGCTTTTGAATGTGTTTGCTCTTGCTTCTCTAGTTCTTTTCATTGTGATGTTAGGGTGTCAATTTTAGATCTTTCCTGCTTTCTCTTGTGGGCATTTAGTGCTATAAATTTCCCTCTACACACTGCTTTGAATGTGCCCCGGAGATTCTGGTATGTTGTGTCTTTGTTCTTGTTGGTTTCAAAGAACATCTTTATTTCTGCCTTCATTTCGTTATGTACCCAGTAGTCATTCAGGAGCAGGTTGTTCAGTTTCCATGTAGTTGAGCGATTTTGAGCGAGTTTCTTAATCCTGAGGTCTAGTTTGATTGCACTGTGGTCTGAGAGACAGTTTGTTATAATTTCTGTTCTTTTACATTTGCTGAGGAATGCTTCACTTCCAACTATGTGGTCAATTTTGGAATAGGTGTGGTGTGGTGCTGAAAAGAATGTATATTCTGTTGATTTGGGGTGGAGAGTTCTGTAGATGTCTATTAGGTCCGCTTGGTGCAGAGCTGAGTTCAATTACTGGATATCCTTGTTAACTTTCTGTCTCATTGATCTGTCCAATGTTGACAGTGGGGTGTTAAAGTCTCCCATTATTATTGTGTGGGAGTCTAAGTCTCTTTGTAGGTCACTAAGGACTTGCTTTATGAATCCGGGTGCTCCTGTATTGGGTGCATATATATTTAGGATAGTTAGCTCTTCTTGTTGAATTGATCCCTTTACCATTATGTAATGGCCTTCTTTGTCTCTTTTGATCTTTGTTGGTTTAAAGTCTGTTTTATCCGAGACTAGGATTGCAGCCCCTGCCTTTTTTTGTTTTCCATTTGCTTGGTAGATCTTCCTCCATCCCTTTATTTTGAGCCTATGTGTGTCTCTGCACGTGAGATGGGTTTCCTGAATACAGCACACTGATGGGTTTTGACTCTTTATCCAATTTGCCTGTCTGTGACTTTTAAGTGGAGCATTTAGCCCATTTACATTTAAGGTTAATATTGTTATGTGTGAATTTGATCCTGTCATTATGATGTTAGCTGGTTATTTTGCTCATTAGTTGATGCAGTTACTTCCTAGCCTTGATGGTCTTTACAATTTGGCATGTTTTTGCAGTGGCTGGTACCGGTTGTTCTTTCCATGTTTAGTGCTTCTTTCAGGAGCTCTTTTAGGGCAGGCCTGGTCTTGACAAAATCTCTCAGCATTTGCTTGTCTGTAAAGGATTTTATTTCTCCTTCACTTATGATGCTTAGTTTGGCTGGATATGAAATTCTGAGTTGAAAATTCTTTTCTTTAAGAATGTTGAATATTGGCCCCCACTCTCTTCTGGCTTGTAGAGTTTCTGCCAAGAGATCAGCCATTAGCCTGATGGGCTTCCCTTTGTGGGTTACCCGACCTTTCTCCCTGGCTGCCCTTAACATTTTTTCCTCCATTTCAACTTTGGTGAATCTGACAATTAAGTGTCTTGGAGTTGCTCTTCTTGAGGAGTATCTTTGTGGCGTTCTCTGTATTTCCTGAATTTGAATGTTGGCCTGCCTTGCTAGATTGGGGAAGTTCTCCTGGATCATATCCTGCAGAGTGTTTTCCAACTTGGTTCCATTCTCCCCGTCACTTTCAGGTACACAAATCAGACGTACATTTGGTCTTTTCACATAGTCCCATATTTCTTGGAGGCTTTGTTTAGTTTCTTTTTATTCTTTTTTCTCTAAACTTCTCTTCTCACTTCATTTCATTCATTTCATCTTCCATCACTAATACCCTTTCTTCCAGTTGATTGCATCGGCTACTGAGGCTTGTGCATTCATCACGTAGTTCTCGTGCCATGGTTTTCAGCTCATCAGGTCCTTTAAGGACTTCTCTGCATTGGTTATTCTAGTTAGACATTCGTCTAATTTTTTTTCAAAGTTTTTAACTTCTTTGCCTTTGGTTCGAACTTCCTCCTTTAGCTTGGAGTAGTTTGATCTTCTGAAGCCTACTTCTCTCAACTCGTCAAAGTCATTCTCTGTCCAGCTTTGTTCTGTTGCTGGTGACAAGCTGCATTCCTTTGGAGGAGTAGAGGCACTCTGATTTTTAGTTTCCTGTTTTTCTGCTCTGTTTTTTCCCCATCTTTGTGGTTTTATCTACCTTTGGTGTTTGATGATGGTGACGTACAGATGGGTTTTTGGTGTGGATGTCCTTTCTGTTTGTTAGTTTTCCTTCTAACAGTCAGGACCCTCAGCTGCAGGTCTGTTGGAGTTTGCTGGAGGTCCAGTCCAGACCCTGTTTGCCTGGATATCAGCAGCAGTGGCTGCAGAACAGCGGATATTGGTGAACCGCAAACGCTGCTGCCTGATCATTCCTCTGGAAGTTTTGTCTTAGAGGAGTACCCGGCCGTGTGAGGTGTCTGTCCGCCCCTACTGGGGGGTGCCTCCCAGTTAGGCTACTCGGGGGTCAGGGACCCACTTGAGGAGGCAGTCTGCCCGTTCTCAGATCTCAAACTGCGTGCTGGGAGAAGCACTACTCTCTTAAAATTTGTCAGACAGGGACATTTAAGTCTGCAGAGGTTACTGCTGCCTTTTGTTTGTCGGTGCCCTACCCCCAGAGGTGGAGCCTACAGAGGCAGGCAGGCCTCCTTGAGCTGTGGTGGGCTCCACTCAGTTCAAGCTTCCCAGCCACTTTGTTTACCTACTCAAGCCTGAGCAATGGTGGGTGCCCCTCCCTCAGCCTCGCTGCCGCCTTGCAGTTTGATCTCAGACTGCTGTGCTAGCAATGAGCAAGGCTCCATGGGCATAGGACCCTCCAAGCCATGTGCAGGATATAATCTCCTGGTGTGCCGTTTGTTAAGCCCGTTGGAAAAACGCAGTATTAGGGTGGGAGTGACCCGATTTTCCAGGTGCCGTCTGTCACCTCTTTCTTTGACTAGGAAAGGGAATTCCTTGACCCCTTGAACTTCCCAGGTGAGGCGATGCCTCGCCCTGCTTTGGCTCATGCACAGTGCGCTGCACCCACTGTCCTGCACCCACTGTCCGGCACTCCCCTGTGAGATGAACCTGGTACCTCAGTTGGAAATGCAGAAATCACCCATTTTCTGTGTCGCTCACGCTGGGAGCTGTAGACTGGAGCTGTTCCTATTCTGCCATCTTGGCTCCACCCTCAACTCTCTAGTAATTTAAATATGATTTTCATTACTTATCTATTTCCCATTCAAGTGTTTTGAAAAATATTCAGTTTTAGATCGATGGGGTGCTTTTTCAGTACATTGTATGTCTCCACAAAGAAAAACAAAAGTTCATATTTGGTCAGGTCAAAATACAAAATTTACACACAAACACAATTCTGGAAGCATGGAGGTTAAATGGTGCTAGTAAAAGAGTTAGTCTGAAGTGGTCCTACCCAGCTTAAATTTAGCAGTTAATTGCCCAGTGCTGGCCACACGTATCTGGTAGCTCCAGTTCCCTCAGGGAATCTTCCAACCAAGAGCCAAGAAGCCACTATTCCCAGCTGATGGTGGGTACTGTGAAGCCTTGTAGTTTTCCTGGAGAGAGAAACAACCACTCGACACAAGTGGCATAGGACCTGTGTTCCTTTCACCCCTTTTCTGCTGACATTGAGCTTATCCCTTCTTTGGTCTTCTTTCAGTTCTAGTAATATCTTAAAAGGCCTTTTTATAGTCCCACCATGTTTTTGGTGCCAAGTTTATTCTTCTTAACATGACCTATAGGTATCTGCTAGTTTCTTATTCTCTCATGGTTTTCCTCTTTTCATCTTTTGTATATACTCTTTTAAAATTTAGATTTTGTGGCCACATTGGTATATTTAAATGTTCCCTTGTTTCTACCTTATTGGGATAAAGTGTGATTGTGCTATCGGCATGTGGCATTTTGAAGCTTCCTCACCCATCAAGATTTTCAGAATTTAGATATAAGTAGCAATGCTAGTTTAATAGACAAGCTTTCAGCAAAACTCCTTAGAAATAAGATATCAACTAATTATCTGGGGATGGTGCAGACAGAGAGTATCCAGTATTGGAAAAGGCACACTACTCAGGAAAAGTCTCAGAACCCAAAGATGATCTGTGCTTATTCTATAAATTTGTTACCTAGGAAAATTTCTTATTACAGTTGTAAATAATTCAGGTGTAAACAAATTAAACATTACTTTAATTAGAACTGCCTGGAAAATCAGGAAAACAGTACTTACTGAAGGGACCCTGCCTATTCATGCCCCTATAAATCTGCCCCTATGCCCCGAGCCTTGCCCCAGAGCACAGAGTAATCTTTTGCAGAGGGCAGCTCTCAAACATGGTTGATTAAATGACCTATTACCAATCTCTCAGGGACATTGCCTTCCTTAATGCTCTAGTGGCTCCTCGAAAAGAAATGTTTCCATTGTCCTAAAAGAGCAGATTTTTATTCCAAATAACATAACCAACAGATGTCTCCAAAATCCTAAGGCTACTAGGATGGTGGCAGTTTGTAGTATTTTCCCATCCCTTATGGTGCATTGGAAATATCTGTGCAGCCACCTGTGTTCTTACCTTTGGCCCATGCCATCAAAGCTGTTTCATAATTGAGCCAAATGAAACAATAAGATGACTCCAAGAAATCAGAAGCATGTCATATACATTACCCTATCCAGACTAATAAAGAGGTGAATTTTAAGAGCTAAAAAGAGTATAATACGTTTTTGATTCCTAAACTGTATTGCCTTGTTACAAATTAACTTGTCATGTATTATTGAAAGTTTTCCATTGACACATCAAGAAAAATAATCCAGAAGTTATTCCACATTGTATCCAAAATATATTCATCATGATTATAAGGCTCGACACTTTATATCCATGACCTCATTTAATCCTACAATCCTATAACAAAGAAGTGCTTGTCTTCATTTCACAGATAAACAAATCGAAACAGTCACACTGGCAGTAAGCGGCAGAGCAATATTGAGAGCTGCATCTGCTCAATGACCAAGTTCATGCTCTTTTCACCTCGACATGCTGCCTCTACTGAACAAAAAAATCACAAATGCCCCAAAATTATTTGCCACCTCTTATTTGTAAATTTGTTTCTAAAATTTAGTAATCCAATAGCAGAACATCAAAAAAGAATTCTGGAACATATAAAGGCTTCATATTTCACTCTACTCTGTGCCAGATCACTATTGTCAGTAAACAATATAAGAATCTCATTTATGTTCAAGGCGAGAAATTTTTTTGAAAAAAATTACTTCAAAGCTACACTTTTTATTCCCAAAAGGAAAGCTCCTTTTTGCTTTAATTTTCAAAGTAGGCCTATATGCAAGCATTATTTTGCCAATGTATCTACAAAGAAAGATTACTCCTTGGGTACGAAAAGAGGATGTGCTACATTCTTCATCCGTTCCTATGCTAATTTTGGCCTTTTGCATAAAAGGCTTTCCTGAACAGTTGTGCCAAATGTGTGGTAATTTTGTGATATAACCTTTAGGCCACATAAAACTCAGCCAAAGTTACCGAAATAATTTCATCCAACAGAATTTGGATTCGGCCCCTTCATAAATAAAGAAAACTTAGGAACAAGGTCTTTTAAAGCAGGGAAACAAGGCCATACAAGGCAATCGGTATCTAACTTTACAGTGTCAGTGATAGTAAGGCCAGTGTATCTTTTCCTAGTGCACTTCAATACCAAGGAAAGCTTTCTAACTATGGAAACATTGTTAGAGAACTAGTTCACAGTATTGTGTCTTGGGCTCTCTCTTCTTTCCTCTTGCCTTAACCTGTATGCTTTTGCGACTACCAGTCAGCACTATGTGAATAATCCCCAGATCTATATGGGAATGTTTTAGAAATCTTGAGAAGCTCTGTGCCTCTCAGGGGAACAATGGTGTCTAAAGTAAGTTTATCCTTTTTCCTTCCTAACCTATTTTTCCTCTTGTGGTCTCATTTTTTGTTTGTTTCACCACCAGTTACCCAAGACCACACCTTTGGCTCTATCAACTCTTGTCTAAACTCTTGAAATCACCTTCCAATTCCTTTTCTAATTTTTTTTCAATCCATTAAAATCCATTTTGCAAATTACTTCCGTTCCCTTCAAAACCCCTGAAATACTTTCTACTGCCAATGAAATGAAAACGTTGATGCTGATTTTTAATTATGGCAAACATGGAAATAGTACTACAGCTAACTACAAGAGAAACTAAAATGATTCACTTTGGTGCTCAAGTCTCTAAAATTTAATGGTTTGATATTAAATACTATGAATTCAGCCAGTTCACTCGGTAACTCTGGAAGATATTTGCCAGCTCTCTAATGGGCATATCAGAAGGCTACCTCTGTCAGAATCAGACATACCCCAGGAAGATTTCTGAGGTTTCTCCTACTTGAAGTGGAAAAGCTTTCCAGGTAGAAATCATCTTTCCTGTACTCTTTACTCTCTGGGAAATTCTAGATTTTCATAAGGCAAATCCACATACTGGAGCAAACATAAACAGGTTACTGACGAAAATCTCTACTAGCAAAACATATGAGACTACCTCAATCTGTTATGAAGAATACGAACATGCCACTCCCATACTCCGTTCCAAAACCCAGATAAAATAATTATGTGTGGAAAATATTCTAAGAGATATGACACTCATTAATTTACTTACTATATTTATTGAGTGCTTGTTATGTGCCTAGCACTCCTCTAGGGCCAGGAAATACATTAGTAAGCAAGATAGACAAAGTCTTCATGGTTCTTAGGGAGAAAGAAGGAGAGAATAAACAAACTGATTATATCATACACAACACTGTGGTAAGTACTATGGGAGAAAATAAATTAGTAGAAGGGAGTAGTGAGTGCCAAGAGGAAAAGGAGTGGCTATTTATATTGGTTGGGCTGGGATTATCTGAGCAGTAATCTGATAGGAGTAAAGAAACAAGCCTTGGCATTGTATTTATTTCCTAGGGCTGCCATAATAAATAAGCACAAACTGTGTGGCTTAAAACCAGATATTCTGAGCACATTACTCTCTCATGTCCTTTGCACTGCTGCTTGCTCTGCTCGGAAGAGTCGTTCTCCAGACTTCCATATATGCCTGTAGTTGGTTCAGTAGAGTTCTCCCAAAATTCATATCAACCTGGAACTTCAGAATGTGACCTTATTTGGAAATAGGGTCTTTGCAGATGTAATTAGTTAAGGACTTCATGATAAAATAAACCTGGATTTAGAGTGGGCCCTAACTTTAATGACTAGCATTCTTATAAGAGAGAGGACAGAGAGACATAGGGAAGAAGGTGATATAAAGACAGAAGCAGAGATTGGAGTGATGCTCCCACAAGCCCAGGAATACCAGGAACCACCAGAAACTGAAAGAGGCAAGAAAGGAGTGTCCCTAGAGTAACTAAAAGGAGGATGGCTCTGACGGTGTCTGGATTTCAGGCTTTCGGCCTGCAGAGCTGTGAGAGAATAAATTGAATTGAGTATCTGGCTGACAGCAAGGCAGACAATGTGGCTGGAATACAGTAAATAAGGGAGAGAGTATAAAAAAGTGATGTCAGAGAGGGAGCCAAGAACCAGAGTATATACTCAAATATAGAGTCTTATGGGCTGTTGAGGAATCTTGGAAAATTTGAGCAGATAACTTATACTCTAAGAGGATTTCTCTGGCTGCTGGATGGATGAATATCTCTATTGGGGTTAACAAAGACAGTTTCATAGCCCCCAAATATTTACTTCTAAATATTTATTTAGAAGACTATATTTATTTATGAAGACTATATATATTTATTTATGAAGACTATAATATTCATCTGATCAGCTGGCCACCTAGAATAAAGACTGCATTTTCCAGCCTCCATTGCACCTATGTGTAGCAACAAAACATCCCTAGGGGTAGAAACTGGAAATGGTAAGTGAAGTTTTCAGAAATTGACTTTTAAAAGAGGAAGCATTTTGTTTTCCTCAACCTTCCTGCCTATGTGCTGAGTTAGATATGGACTTTATGTCTCCAGTGTCCAGCTTAGACTATGACCATCTTAGACCTCTTCATTGCAGATCAACAAGGTAGAAAAAGTCTGAGTCACTGATACAGAACAACAAACCAATCCTGAACTATCTCTACCTGGACTATTTTATATGTAAGAAAAATAAACTTCTATCTCATTTAAGGTTCTACTCTTTGTGAAGTTCTTTCATATATAGCAATACAAAATCCTAACTGACACTGGAGGAAGTGAGGAAACAAAAAGACTATTACAAGGCCATTTCAATAATCCAAATGAGGCTGACCCTAGTGGCTAATGCTTATAATCCCAGTACCTCAGGAAGTCAAGACAGGAGTATTGCTTGTGGCCAGGAGTTCAAGAATAGCCTGGGCAACATAGCGAGACACCATCTCCACAAAAATTAAAAAAATTAAAGCCAGGCATGGTGGCATGTACCTATGGTCCTAACTACTTGGGAGGCTATGACAGGAGGATCCCTTGAGCCCAGGAGTTCAAGGCTGCAGTGAGCTATGATTGCACCATGCACTCAAGCCTAGGCAACAGAGCAAGACTCTGTCTATAAAAATAATAATTATTCCTATTATTATTATCATCATCATGATCCAAGCAAGAGAGGAGAGTGGCTTTCATTAGGTGTCAGTAGTGGAAGTGATAAAAAATACTCAGATTCTAAATTGATTTTCAAAGTAGAACCAACATGATTTGCAAATGGATTAAAATTACTATCTATAATAATGAGAGGAGGTAAGTATATGCCCAAGATTATTGGCCTGAGCAACTAGAAGGCAATTGGCCCTTACTAAAATGGGGAAGAATGGGAAAAGAACAGGTTTGTGATAGAGATATAGACAGAAGGTATATCAAGAGTTCAGTTTTAGACATATTGAACTTGAGATGCCTACTAAACATCAAATAGAAACATGAGCCTAGACTCAAGGCAGAAGTCAGAGATGTACATGTAAATTTAGGAATCAACATTTAGAGATACTATTGAAACCTACATGCATGGATGGGATCCCCTAGAGAGGGAGTACAGTTGAAGAAAAATAAAGTTTAAAGACTAAATCAAAGTTTAGATGTTGGGGCAATGAAGAGGTGCCAGCAAAGGAGACTGAGAAACTATGAACAGTTAAGTAAGAGGACAAGAAAATAATGTTCTGGAAGCCACATAAATAAAATATTTTAAAAGAAGGAAATGAGTATGTCAAATGCCGCTGATGGTTCCCGTAAGAAGACTAAAAGATTGACACTAAAGCCATTGATAACATTGACAAAGCAATATCTGGTAGATTAGTAATGAGGGGAAAATGTTATTAGAGTAGATTCAAGAAAGAATAGAAGAGGTTAAGTGAACAGTAAAAAATATGCAATTTTGAGAAATTTTGACATAACAAGAAGCAAAAAAATCAGATGGTATCTAGAGAATTATATGGTATAAATGCAGGTTTCTGTTTGTTGTTTTTTTATTTCTTTCTGTCTGTTTAAAGAGTCAAGGTCTCACTATGTTACCCAGGCTGGTCTCAAATCCCTAGACTCAACGAATCCTCCCACTTCAGCCATCCAAAGTGCTGGGATTGCAGGCATGAGCCACCATGTCCAGCCAGTTGTTTTGTTTTTAATGTGGTATGATTTTATGTTCATGATTCCATATTCATATGGGAGATGACAAGTGCAGGAGAGAGTGAAGACAGTTAGTGAGGTGATATCCTTGAGTAGGTCAGAAGTAACAGAATCTAATATATGAGTAGAGGCGTTGATCTTAAATAAGTGTTTATCCCGGTACCAGGAGAAACCAAAGTAAATACATACAGCTGCAAGTCATACATTTATGTGGTTTTGAGGATGTATAGATGTTCTCTTCTGGTTGCTTCTATTTCCTTAGTGAAGTAGGAAGCAGCTTCATCACAGAAGAGGGTAAGAAAATGCTGAAGGTATGACAGTGGAGGGGAAGATCTAAAATGGTATCTACAAAAGAGAAAATGTGAATGAAGTAGAAAAGAGTAGTAGAATCTCCCCTGAACATTGCTAGTCTTGAATTTTAAATAAGATGATCAGATTGTACTGTGTCCAGCCACACTGAGTTACAGAGCTGCAGGCCCAAGGAAGGCATATGGATAGATATAAGCAAAATTGGGGGATTTACAGGCAAGTATGACAACATAAAAAGGATGTACAGAGTCAGAGGAGTATAAAGCGAGTGAATCATAGAGTTTAATCATGGGTAAGAATGATAGTAAGGATATGAACAGGGTAAGTGTTTAGTTTTGCTCCTCCAAGAAGCAGATACAAAATGGGATTGAAAGCACAAAAATTTTATTAGGGGAAATGTCTGTATGAAGGGACATAAAAATGGAGCCACAGAGGGTGAGAACTGCCAGACCATAATGCAAATCTGAACACGAGTGAAAAATTCAAAGGAAAGTAAGTTGAGTGTAAGCATCCTAAACTGTCATGAAATCTAAGGAAAGTTCAACAAGCCACTGGAGAGTCTTTGAGCCAAAGCTGGCAGACAAAGGAGTCCCGTGTCTCCCGGGAATGGGTCTTTCTTAGAATGTTCACTACACTGTCATTGGCCTTAGCACAAATGCAGCCACAGGGGTCCTTGGTCAATTCACTCCCTGTAGTAGGAGATCTGCAAGGTTCATTCTCATGGCCACAAGTAAGCAACAGTTAAAACACGATAGAATCAAAAATTATGGGTCTCAATGTGTACAAATAATATTTTGGAAATAATATATTAGAAAGAGTGTGCTGGATAGATAGGAGGCAAAAAGCCTGAAATTAAGATTTAAGAAACAAAGTAATTACTGGTAGTGAAAAAGTCTAAGGTGCAATCATGGGGAGGAATAGCTGAAGTAGGAAGGAGACAAGATCATTGGAGAAGAAAAAAATCAAGAAGACAAGGGTATTAAAGAGATCTTCCACTTGGGATAGTGATCCCCCAAAAAATTCTGGCTGGAGTAATATGGAGAAGATGCCAGCAAGCCACATATTGTAGTCCTCTAAGAATTAAGAGAAGCAACCTGGGGTCTACCGATGACTGTGCATGGGGTGCAGGTGAGTAGTATGATCCAATGGTATGTGTTTTAAAGCTGTGGCTCTTTAGAAGGCTGAAAGAAAAAAAATTGATAACAACAATGAAGAGCAAGCAGCATATCTATATGACTTTCCTGCCCAGTAGTTCAAAGAGTATGTGAAAGAAGGTAGTCAGTGATCTAGAAGGATGGCGACAAAATGTTTATAGTATTTGATTTCAGTTATTGACCAAAAGAAATGTTAATGGCTCCAGAGGAAAAAAAAGTGAAAGAGATAGAGAAAATATTGAGCTTTAAAGCTGGGGTATTTTTGCTTATAATAAATGCATTCTAGAGAGCAGAAGAGATGTCTTTTAAGAAATGAGGAAAGGTGGGTAATGGAATCCAGCTTAGAAACTACACAGAGCCATATCAGAATGAGAATTCAAAAACCAATTCAAGTGGGCTTGGAGCTTTCTGTGCTAACTGATAAACAGAGAAGCAGGGCTTGATGTAACTGATACTGTGCCTGGCAGATTTGGGTAGGAAAGGCCTCCTCTAGACAGTCCAACTCTATTTTTTTGTGTGATTAGACCATCAAATTCTACACACTTAGACGATAGTCTTTAAACATAATTAAATCACCTTTTTTAGAGCCTGTATTTGACTTTTTTTTTCAGTTTCTTACAAGAAACGGCTACATGAAATCCTGGGCAACATAGTAAGACCCCATATCTACAAAAATAAAACAATTAAAGCCAGGCATGGTGGTGTGCACCTGTAGTCTGAGTTATTTGGGAGCTGTGGCAGGAGGATCCCTTGAATCCAGGAGTTCGAGCCTACAGTGAGCTATGACTACACCACTGCAGACCAGCCTGGGTGATTGAGCAAGACCCTGTCTCTAAAAATCATCATTATCATCATCATCCAAGTGAGATAGGACAGTGGTTTGGAGTAGGTGGCAGTAGTGGAGGTGATAAAATATATACATATTTAGATTCTTAATTGATTTTCAAAGTAGAACCAACATGATTTGCAAAGGGATTGAAATTAGTATCTGTGACAACAAGAGGAGGTAAACATATTATTCAGAATATATACTTGAAAATATACCTAAATCCAATCCAAACCAAAATGACTGTAAATGTGTTAATGAGCTAAACACACTTATTAGAAGGCAGAAGTTATGAGGATGGAAAGAAAGAAAGACCTAACTATAAGTTTTCTGCAAGAGTTCTACCTTAATATAAAGAAACTAGATTGAAAGTATATAGATGGAAAAGAATTCTATTAGGCTATTCTTGCATTGCTATAAAGAAATACCTGAGACTGGGTACTTTATAAAGAAAAGAGGTTTAATTGGCTCATGGTTCTGCAGGCTTTACGCAAAGTATGGTACTGGCATCTGTTCAGCTTCCAGGGAGGCTTAAAGAAGCTTATAGTCATGGTTGAAGGCACAAGGGGAGTAGGCATGCCGCAGGGCCAAAGCAGGAGCAAGAAAGTCGGTGGGGGGGGGGGGGGGCAGAGGGAGTACTGAACACGTTTAAATGACCACATCTCACAAGAACTTACTCACTATTGTGAAGACAGCACCAAGCCACGAGAGATCGGCCCCATGATCCAAACTCCTCCCACCAAGCCCCACCTCCAATTACAATTCAACGTAAGATTTGGGTGGGGACAAATATCCAAACTATATCAAAGATTTACCATGCAAACACCAACTGTAGGAAGATTGGAGTTCCTATGGTATTATCACATAAAACAGACTTCAAGGTAAAGGGTTTTATCAGAGATCAAGACAGACAATTCATAATGATAAAAGGGTCATCAGTTAATTTCCCACTTAAGGCACTTGCCTCTCAAGGAAGCCAACAGGCAGCTATAATCTGACCAAAGTTCAATGAAATTGGAAGGAGCACGGTTCATCAAAACTACAAAGCTGCACTGTCTTCCTTCAATTCTCTCCTTTCTATCATGCCCCTGTCCATTAAGCCCTAATCAAATAATACTACTTACTTCATCCTGCCTTATTACTCATTTTATTGTAATTAGTACTATATGTTTCTGATCACCTGGAGATCAATTCTCCTTGAGAAACCTCTTGGGTAATCCATCACCTTACAACATGTTGTTAGACATGTTTCTACCTGGTTATTTTGTGGAACAACTAATACAAATAGTTTCTCAGTCTCTTTTGACAACATCTAATAGTCTGAAGCTATCAGGATTATTCCAATTTTCTCTATCAATCTTTCCCTACTTTCACAGAAAAAGAATTTTGTCTACACCACATAGGTACAGGCTTAAACAAAAGAAACAGAATGTCCATATAGCTATACAAATGATATTGCATCATGATCTCAGAGGGAGTTATACACTGTCAAAGTGTGGGATTCCTTTTCTTGGAGAGTGAGAAATTCTTTTATAAAGGTGTTCCTTCTATTTCATATTTTTCTGCTATAAATCACTAGTAGACTGCTTTATAAATTGAATCCCCTTAAAAGATAAATATGGCAAGTTTCTTTCTGCTGTATCCAACAAAAGAGTTGCTAAAAGATAACAATGCTCCCTGGCAAGAAGGTGAAAATACATCTCTAAATTCTTATTACAAGTTATACCAAATTGTAACAAACTTTGTAGAAGAAGGAAAACATCAAAGAGAGGTTATCAAAATAGAATGCTGTCAGATACTATACCTAGGCTAGAAAATATCACAGAAGATGAATAGATAATGCTTCACTTACGTTTGATACAATTTCAAACAAGTGAATTTTACTCTATTAAAGACATCAGATGAAAAAGTTTTCTTTGCCACGTTACTGATTTCAAATCAATGTTATTTTAGATCACTGTATATATGTACATGTATGGGCACATGAACACACACACACACACACACACACACACACACACACATACACACAATTTCTCCTTAAAAGCATAACATTGGGGCCAGGCATGGTGGCTTATTCCTGTAGCCCCAGCATTTTGGAAGGCTGAGGCGGGCAGGTCACTTGAGGTCAGGAGTTTGAGACCAGCCTGGCCAACATGGTGAAACCCTGTCTCTACTCAAAATACAAAAATTAGCCAGGCATGGTGGCTTATGCCTGTAATCTCAGCTACATAGGTGGCTGAGGCAAGAGAATCTCTTGAACCCAGGAGGCGGAGGCTGCAGTGAGCCAAGATTGCACCACTGCATTCCAGCCTGGGCGACAGAGTGAGACTCTGTCTCAAAAAAAAAATAAAAGGATAACACTGGTAATCAGAACATGAACAAAATTATCCTTACTTCATTCTCCATTGTACATTTTTGTGAAAGCTTAAAATTTTCGAGAGATACTATTTGTTAAAACTTTGTTTGATTTCACTTATATTTATATCAACCTCAATATTTCTAGCTGTATTTCAGGAAACAAAAAGTTTCAAACAACAATCTATCTTGTTTGAACATAAAAAAATTAGAATTAAAGTGGCAAGGTTTACGAAAATGAGAAAATGGACATTGCCTTTTAACATTACCTGCTTCACTGCCAAACTGATTGTTCAAAACAAAAGTAAATCAGTGTTAAGGTAAATGATGTAGACCTGGCTATTCAAATTCATTCATTTTGGTCGCTTTTCTCATTAATTTAATCAGTCCTGCAGCAATCTACATTGATCAGGGTTAAAATAATAAATCAACTAGATTCCAACCTATTATTTCATCAGTGTAGCCAAAAGGAGTATCAATGAAAAAATAAAAATAATAGCCTCTGTTTTATTACTCTTTGTTTGTTTTTTACTTGTGATGAAGATCCTTGGAAGAAACTGAGCTTGCTTTATAATGAAAAGAGGAAGCTGTAGCCAGACCAATCAGGCAAGAGAAACAAATAAAAGATATTTAAATAGGAAAAAAAGATGTCAAACTATCCTTCTTCACTGAGGATATGATTCCGTACCTAGAAAACCCTAAAGACTCCTCCAAAAGGCTCCTGGAACTGATAACTTCAGTGATGTTTTGGTTACAATTCAATGTACAAAAATAAGTAGGATTTCTATACATTAATAGTGTTCAAGCTGAGAGCCAAATCAAGAATGCAATCCCATTTACGATAGCCACAAAAAAACAAAATACCTAAGAATATATCTAATCAAGGAGAGGAAAGATCTCTACAAAGAGAAATAGAAAACACTGCTTAAAGAAATCATTGATGACACAAATGTTAGAGCGAACTATATATGGCCTGAGAAGGACTCCATACTTCTATATTCGAGTCCTTGTGGGCGAACTGTAACCTAACTTAATAGGTGGACAAGGTTGAAAAGGTAACTTAAGAGTATGTGCCTGTAACAGTAGCTGAGTCTTGGCCAATCCAAGCAGCCATACTTCAACCACTCATATACTGCTGAGTGTTCAGACTGTATTCAGATAAGGCAAACACTGAGCTGTAACCAATCCAGTTGTTTCTGTACCTCACTTCTGATTTCTGTACATCACTTCCCTTTTTTGTCTATAAATCTTCTTCCACCATGTGGCTGTGCTGGAGTCTCTCTGAATCTGCTGTGATTCTGAGGGCTGTCCAATTCACATATCATTTATTGCTCAATTAAACTCCCTTAAATTTAAATCAGATTAAGTTTTTCTTTTAACAGATGGTGTCAGAAGTAGGATCCAAAGTAGTGCATCTAATGACCCCCAGGAGTGCTGAGTGAACAAGCAAGGACTCACTTGTGTCCCTTGATCTCTCAGAGTGGCTGGGGATCTTGGTAAATTCTCTCTTGGATTGCAGAGCTCCAGGGATTTGTGTTTTGAGCTCTCTGAGTTTCTTTGAGCAAATTTCTGATCCAAACTGGGTTTGGAAGTCACGACAGAAACTGGACTGGGTTCAGGAAAAGATTTGATCTGGTAATTAACTGGCTTGGATTCAGTTAGAGGCCTCTTACATCTGACTAGGTCAGAAAGAAACTGGTAGTAAATGGTAATATTGTGGGGGTTTTAAAATTTGGCTTTTGGAGATTTGTGGGGAATGGAAAAATCTTACTAATTTACAGTGGAATATTCCAAATGAACAACAACACACTGAAGTACATTTAAAATAATGGAGCTACCAAATTAGTCTCATCTAGGGATGCCTATTGACATGCAGAAGCTTCTAAAAAAAGATTTCAATATTTTTATTTAAAGCACATGTATTTTGCTCTGGCTGGAATGGGAAATATTAATTCAGGTCCCCCATGCAGCCAGTTGGGCAGCAACTTATAAAACTAAGGCTTTTTCCTGTGGTTCCATAAAAATAGAAAAAAGATGATTTTCCTTTATGTTGCAGCTTGGCCCCCAGGGCTTTGATACAGCTAACAGGGTCACTAAGGCCACTCACAGAAAGAGAACCCAGAAACCTGGCATGCTGGCAAAAGGGCAAGAATTTCTTACCAGTCAGACTTCTGGCCTTGCTCTCTCTGTACAAACTAGTTGAATGAATGGCAAAAATCACTGTTTATATCATGTAAAGTTTGGATTAATGGAAAAAAAAAGATTTGTGAGACTAGTCAAGCTATAGTGAATCTGGTGTGCTTTGTGCTATAATTTTGTCTTTCTGTATCTTTCTGTCAGAAAGAGGGGTACCTTAGGATAGAACATGGCCTTAGGACCCCATAAGCCCACTGTTCAAGATGGCCCAACAAACTGGTCAGTTATGTCCTTGGGAGCTTGACCTTGTAACCCGGTGGTGGTACTTTCTCTTGGTCTCCCATCCAGTAAACAGAAATTGAGGGGTTTATGTTATAGTTACCTCTAAAAATTATCTCAAGCAGTTAAAAACTATTGCAAGCTCAAAACTGACTGCTCTACACTCCTAGAGCAACGAAACCTTCCTAATTCTGTAGCTCAGTAGCTAAGTCTTCAACATTTTACAATGACAACCCAGGTTTAGGGTTCAATTCTCAGCTGAGAGAATGAGCCCGAAATACTGGGCATTTCGACTGACTAAAGTCAAGTAATAAGAAATTTAAAAGGACTTTTTTAAGAGCACTATGGTTAAAAGTCAGCTTAATTAGAAGTGGATATTCAAGCTCTAATAGCCTGGACTCGTTGGGAAAAACAGAGGAGGTGTCACAGAGCGCTTTTGGGGAGAGACCTCTCTTTTCCTCATGAAACCCCAGGAATTGAAAGCAAATAAGTCCCTCTCAAAATCAAAGGCTATGTTCTGTTTTGCATTGGATTATCTGACATTTTTTACTTTTGGGGGTATCATAAATTACTTCAAATTATGAGAGAGCTTTGATACGTAATAACTAGGTAGGAAATATACTTTGGGGGATAGCTAATGGCATTTTGGGGGAGTACACAGCTCTTTGCACATTCGGATCAGAGAAGCATGGTCTTGGCCACCTAAAAGGTGTGGCAACATCCCTACCCCACTGAGAGATAAGACTCTCATGAGAGATGAGATGGGGGAAAAAATCTGTTTTGCCTTCCAGCTGTGCCTGCTTTAAATTAGGTTGTAGAAACTGCATGCTTTCCTGGCTCTTTTTCTCCAAGGGCTCCATCCTGAAGCCAGTAATCCAATTAAGAAACTTAAAACTGGCAAATGAAAAATCTTACAACAACTGGATCTTCTGTCTGTCTGTCTGTTTAGTTATACAAGTGTCGTGTGTGTGATGTTTATATAAAAGAGCTCTAATTAATTGGCTTAAATAAAAAAATAAGCACTTAAATCAAATATTTTGGCAGAAAAATAAAAACTATAATGCCTTTTAGTTCACACGACTTTAGTAATCTTTGTGAAATAAAAACAGCTTTAAAGATTATTAGTAAAATAAAGACATTTAGTCTAAATTAGGCAGATGAGATATTAGCTTTACTAAATGCTTTAAGGTCCATAAACTGCCTCTTTGGCTTTTGAAAACCATTCAACTTGCATATTTTACAGCTAGGTAAGGCCTGGGGACATGTGGAGTTAGCCACACCCATCTCTATGCTGCAAAGAGTCAGAACTTACCTGCACTTTTCAGACTCCTGGCCTCAAGCAGCCCTCCCATCTCGGCCTCCCAAAGTGCTAGGATTGCAGGCATGAGCCACCATGCCCAGCCTCGTATCTCACTTCTGATTTCCTAGGCTCCCAACCTAGTACATAGTTAAAATCACTTACCAGGTTTTTTGACTTAAATGAAAATTGCTGAGAATTACCACTATAACAGGTAATAAAGACTATTGAAAAAACAATTTTACATGCAAGGTGTGTGAAGATAATGAAATGTGTTTTTGGTAAAAGATTATAAGAAGGCATGGGAATGTAAATTTTTGCATAGAGTGTTAAAGGATTGTTTTAAATTAGATAAGATAAAGCTAAAAGA
Organism: Gorilla gorilla gorilla; assembly: GCF_029281585.2. Lineage (NCBI taxonomy): Eukaryota > Metazoa > Chordata > Mammalia > Primates > Hominidae > Gorilla > Gorilla gorilla. The sequence continues at coordinate 18,254,122 of NC_073230.2, forward strand.
CTTAGCAAGTTGTAGATTTCTAAAAATCAATCTTGTAAAAGAAATTCTGTCTGTGAACATGACTAAATTTAAAGGGATTTTTTTTCCCCACAAATTGAACATTGAAATAAAAGCACAACAGGGTTTTCTTAGAGCACAGATTTGCTCTTTAACAAAAATTTGTAAAGGGTTATAAAAGGTTTATGAGAATCCCACCTTATGGTCAAACTGATTAAGATTGAATCAATTTGTCTATAAAGTTTTATTAAGAATTGGGGTTGGCATTAATGGTACAGTAATGTGAGGGTGAAATTTGTCTTTTCCTCTTGAATAAGATTTTTATGTAATATTAAAAGATAATCCAAGATTTTTGTTTGCCTTTTTAATAAACTAGCAAAGAAGGGAAAGATAAGAGATAGATTGTTTGGGAAGCTGTCTTCCCTCTATCAATGAGTCAAGGTTTTTGCCTTTTTTAAATTTTGGGATCATCATTTTGGCTAAATTAATGACTTATGGTGATCTAGAATTCTATTTTAAAATATCAGGTGTTTTAAACCTGTAACACATTTGATAGGCTTCTCAAAATCAAATTTCAGCTTCAAAATTATCTTTTCTGACCTCTAACTTTCAGATGCTACAGAAGGCCCCTGACACATCCAAAAGAGAGGTAAACAGGATTATTTGACATATTAAGTTACATGGAAAGCATTGTCAAAATAAAAAATAATGTTTAACCTTCCTCAGGTTATATTTTAATGAATGCTATTAATATATGTTTTAAAATTGTATGGGATTCCTAAAATTCTAATATGTCTGAGTATAAGCTATCAGTCATAATTATGGTTATTATGTTATTTCAGACCACAGAAATAATCAAATTTTCTTGTCAATTGTGTTTTTAACTTTGACCATTTAAAGTCATTTCCACAATTAATTGTTTAATGCTGATGCAGTTTCTGACAACTTCACAAGCACACAAAATCCTAGAATATGGCGTCTTTTAGGAGGTTCGTGAAAGGATAAAAAGGACTCTGACAAGCCCTCTTGAATACAGGTTTCTAATAACTTTAAAATCATATCATTTGTACTGGGTAAGAATTCCTGAAACTTTAATGAAAAGACTGACTGGTTTATAAAACTGCTAAGTCAAGTAGAACAAAAATTAATTGAATACCAAGCAAATATTTTGTCAGATTTGTATGCTAAATCGGCCAATACTGAAATTGTTTAGATATACACTTTGAATGAACTCCATGGTCTAAGTCAAATTACCTATGATAACCCATCAGTTATCAGTGCTATGCACCTAATTTGGAGAAACAACTGGTATTCAAGAGGACATAAGTCTAATGTTAATTAAGCATGGATTAAGCATAGACTCAACGGAGAATCAGGATAGCCACCTTGTCCTTCCAGAGTCCTTTAAGCTTTTATTATTAAAGGTTTTGCATTCCATGAGTCATCATGGAAAAGATAAAATGATCCAAATTAAATATATATTGGTGTCGTGACTTCTAAATTGCTAAAATAATTTATGACCAACGTTTGCTTTGTCAAACCCATATTCCTGGGAAAACAGTCAAAGCTTCAGGTATATATTTGGTTACCTGAGGGACCATTTAAACATTTTTATAAAGGGCTTTCATTCCATTGTGATTTTCAATGCATGTTTTCTGGTTGTATAAAAGCTTTCCCATGCAAAAAGGCTGATGTTATAACAGTAGATTATTATGCTACAGTGTATTTTCACCAGGTAAAGAAAGCTTTTTATGGTTCACTGGCTGAAGAAAATCAACCCCTTCATAATCTAGAACCTGAAGATTGGATCTTCTGAGAACATCAGAGAAAGACTGTCCTTGCCATCCACACTACAGCAAAACTTCGGGACATTAAACTTTGGGTTCATAATCTCACAACTGAGAAGGGTCACTCCACACTCTTGGAACTGTACACCCATTGGAACTCTTAAGGTAAAGCTAACCAGGGAAGTTTCTCCCCAGAAGAAGGCAGCATCCTTAATGTGAACAGCTTTTCCCAAGATCACAGGTCAAGACTTCTCTACTATCATGAGACTCTTGTCTTTAAATATTTTTTTCCTTACTTACACCTCTATGAACAATAGAAGTAAAAAGATGGTCTGTTGTGTGCACTTAACGGGGTATATTTTTATTTGTAAAGGATTTTGTAGCCAGCCTTATGCATGGATAATCTTATATTTTCATAGATAAAAGATGAAGGCCCAATGTAAATGAAAAACTTTAATGGTACATACGTTACCTCATAATCAGTCAGAAACAGAACATTGGTTCACTCCTCTTAACTCACATCATGGGTTAAAGAGAACCATGCCAGGAGGCCTTCACTCTTCTAGAAGGCCATCATTTGTTAGGTCCTTTTTCCATGGTTTGGAGCAAAAGAAGCAATGACTAGAAATGTATTCCTCATGATAAGCTCTGTAGCAGATTCTACTGTAAAGGCTATCGTTACATAACAGACTTTAAATTCTCTTGTGAAAGTTATGCTAAATAATAGATTTGGCTAAACAGAAAAGTATCTGTGCAATTGCTGGCCTTTGTGGACTACGGAGAAATAAATCAAACATAGATTATAGAAATTCAGTTGTAGGGGATTAATGAAAGACTGCTTAGTTAAGCGAGTAGACTCTTTATCTAGCTCATTCTTTGATCTATTTAATTTTAGGTGGTCTGGTTTATGGGGATGCTGGGTAAGGAGCATACTCCAAATGCTTGGTATTATCCTCCTAATAGTCATAATAGCAGTCTCCCTGGTGTGCCGTATTCCCTCAAAAGTTTTAAATGCTTGCATGCAGCCATCTCTAGAATGTCAAATGGCCTCACTTCAACTGAAGTGGCATGAGCTGAAAAAAATGTGTGACCATGAGGACACTGTAACATATGAATCACATGCTAAGACAGGAAACCCAAAATGATGGTAACTGAGAGTGGCACTAAGGCCCTAAATTTTGGTCACATTCTCTCTTAAGTGAGAACCTGACCACAAAGGGGGAATTTTTAAACAAAATTATGGGAGGCCATTGTTTTAGACTGAGCTCATGCATTAGGCCCCAACAGACCAAATCAAATAAAAACGGAGCTGTTCATGCTAAATGTGACATAATCAAACTAAGACTTTAAGGAAGCGCATATATCCTAGAACAGACCAGGTTTTATTTTTCTCCTACAAACAGGATGTTCCAGCATAAGGTACCCTCTACTCAGTCCTTGATCCCATCTTGCAAAACCCACTGTTGCACTGTTTTCCAGAGGGTTTCAAGACCAAAGAAGTATATTTACGATGACGGTAGTGATATAAAAGACTAAAATTTTAGCCAATCTCCCAAAATTGAGAAAATGACCAAAATGGGGGAATTGTTAAACCGAACTAAATATGGCCTAAGAAGGACTCTGTACTTCTATATTTCAGTCTTTGTGGATGAACTGTAACTTAACTTAATAGGTAGACAAAATTGAAAACCTAACGTAATATGCACCTGTAACAACAGCTGAGTCTTGACCAATCCCAGCAGCCATACTTCAACCACTCATACACTGCTAAGTGTTCAAATAAGGCAAACGCTGAGCTGTAACCAATCCAGTTGTTTTTGTACCTCTCTTCTGGTTTCTGTACCTCATTTCCCTTTTTCTGTCTATAAGTCTTCTTCCACCACATAATTGCACTGGAGTCTCTCTGGATCTGTTGTGATTCTGAGGGATACCTGATTCGTGAATCATTCGTTGCTCAGTTAAACTCCTTTAAATTTATTTCAGCTAACGTTTTCCTTTTAACACAAACAAGTGAAAAAACATTCCATGATCTGGATTGGAAGACTCAATATCATTAAAATGATATTCCTATCAAACTACCAAAATTATTTTTCACAGAACTAGAAAAAAATGATTCCAAAATTCGTGTGGAACCAAAAGAGAGTCCAAATAGTTAAAGCAATCCTAAGCAAAAAAAAAAAAAAAAAAAAAAAAAAAACTGGAGGCGTCACATTGCCTGACTTCAAACTATACTATAAGGTTACAGTAGCCAAAAACACATAGTACTTGTACAAAAGCTGACGCATAGTCCAATGGAACAGAATAGAGAACCCAGAAATAAAGCTGCACATCTACAGCCATCAGATATTCAACAAAGTTGACAAAAGTAGGCAATGGGGAAAAGACTCCCTGTTTAATAAATGGTGCTATGACAGCCAGCCAACCACATGAGGATGATTGAAACTGGACACCTGCCTTACACCACATACAAAAATCAACTCAAAATGAATTAAAAATTTAAATGTAAGACATCAAACTATAAGAATCCTAGAAGAAAACCTAGGAAACACCATCCTGGACATTAGTCTTGAGAAAGAATTTATGACTTAGTCTTCAAAAGCAATTGCAACAAAAACAAAAATTGACAAATGGGACCTAATTAAACTTTTTTTTCTTTTCTGAGCTTCTGCACAGCAAAATAACCTATCAAGAGAATAAACATACATCCTACAAAATAGGAGAAAATATTCACAAACTACGCATCCAACAAAAGTAAAATATCCAGAATCTATACAGAATTTAAACAATTCAACACAAAAAAAAACAAATAACTCCATTTAAAAAAATGTGTAAAAGACATAAACAGGCTGGGCGTGGTGGCTCATGCCTGTAATCCCAGCACTTTGGGAGGCCAAGGCAGGTGGATCACCTGAGCTCAGGAGTTCAAGACCAGCCTGGGCAATATGGCAGAACTCCCTCTCTACTAAAAATACAAAAAATTGGCTGGGTGTGGTGGCACACACCTGTAATCCCAGTTACTTGGGAGGTTGAGGCACCAGAATTGCTTGAACCCAGGAGGCAGAAAGTTGCAGTGAGCCAAGATTGCACCACTGCACTGCACTCCAGCCTGGGCAACAGAGTGAGACTCTGTCAAAAAAACAAACAAACAAACAAAAAACAAACAAAAAAAGACATAAACAGACACTTCTGAAAAGAAGACATTCAGGCTGGGTGCAGTGGCTCATGCCTGTAATCCCAGCACTTTGGGAGGCTGAGGCAGGCGGATCACTTGTGGTCAGGAATTCGAGACCAGCCCGGCCAACCTGTGAAATCCTGTCTCTACTAAAAATACAAAAATTAGCCAGGTGTGATGGCACATGCCTATAATCCCAGCTACTACCCAGGAGGCTGAGGCACAAGAATTGAGAACCACTTGAATCCGGGAGGCAGAGGTTTCAGTGAGTCAAGATTGTGTCACTACACTGCAGCCTGGGCAACAGAGCAAGACTCCATCTCAGAAAAAAAAAAAAAAAAAAAAAAGAAGACATACAAGTAGCCAACAAACATTAAAAAAATTCTCAGCACGACCAATCGTCAGCAAAATCCAAATCAAAACGACAATGAGATACCATCTCACACCAGTGAAAATAGTTGTCATTAAAATACCAAAAGCAGTAGATACTGGCAAGGTTGTGAAGAGAAAATGCTTATACCTTGTTTTTTAAAAAATAATTTTTATTTCCATAGGTTTTTGGGGAACAAGTGGTATTTCGTTACAAGAGTCAGTTCTTTAGTGGTGATTTGTGAGATTTCGTTGCACCCATCACCCGAGCAGTATACACTGAACCCAGTTTGTAGTCTTTTATCCCTCACTCCCTTCCCACCATTTCCTCCCAAGCCCCCAAAGTCCATTGTATCATTCTTATGCCTTTGCATCCTCATAGCTTATTAGCTCCTACTTATAAGTGAGAACATACAATGTTTGGTTTTTGATCCTGAATTACTTCATTTAGAATAATAGACTCCAATCCCATCCAGGTTGCTGTGAATGCCATTAATTCATTCCTTTTTATGATTGAGCAGTGTTCCATCATATGTATATATATATATACACGTATATATAAGTGTATGTATATATATATACACATATATATACACATATGTATACGTGTATATATATATATATGTGTATATATGTATATATATCACAGTTTCTTTATCCACTCATTGATTGATGGGCATTTGGGCTTGTTCCATATTTTTGCAATTGTGAATTGTGCTGCTATAAACATGCATGTGCAAGTATCTTTTTGTATAATGACTCCTTTTCCTCTGGGTAGATACCCAGTAGCGGAATCACTGGATCAAATGGTAATTCTACTTTTAGTTCTTTAAGGAATTTCCACACTGTTTTCCATAGTGGTTGTACTAGTTTACGTTCTCACTAGCAGTGGAGCAGTGTTCCCTTTACACCACATCCATGCCAACATCTATTATTTTTTGAGTATTTGATTTGGTCATTCTTGCAGGAGTAAGTTAGTGTCACATTGTGGTTTTGATTTGCAGAAAATGCTTATACATTGTTGATGAGAAAGTAAATTTGTTCAGCCACTATGGAAAGCAGTTTGGAGATTTCTCAAAGAACTTAAAACAGAACTACCATTTGACCCAGCAATCCCATCACAGGGTATATATCCAAAGAAAATAAATTGTTCTGCCAAAAAGACACATGCACTCATATTTTCATCAGAGCACTATTCACAATAACAAAGACATGGAACCAATCTAGATGCCCATCAGTATGGATTGGATAAAGAAAGTGTGGTACATATTCACCATGGAATACCATGCAGCCAGAGGAAAAGAACAAAACCATGTCCTTTGCAGCAACATGGATGAAGTTGCAGGCCATTTTCCTAAGTGAATTAATGCAAGAACAGAAAAGCAAATACTGCATGTTCTCACTTATAAGTGGGAGCTAAACATTGGGTACTCATGGACATAAAGATGGCAACAATATTCACTGGATACCACTTGAGGGATGGAGAAAGGGGTCAAAAGTTGAAAAACTAACTATTGAGCACTATGCTCAGTACCTGGGAGATGGGATCAATCATACCTCAAGCCTCAGCGTCACACAACATAACCATGTAACAAACCAGCACATGTTCCCCTGAATCTAAAAGTTGAAATAATAATGATAATAATAATAGCAATAATGAAAAGAAAATTATGAGCCATGACTCATTTCATGGTCTTCAAAAGAAAGCAATCTGCTAATAATCAAATACAGTCTATGTGGATTATTCTTATTCTGTTTCTTATTAACCAAATAACTCCTCCTCCACCCACCACATATCTATAATGAACAGGTTCTTTCAAATAGACATAGTTAATATTAAAGTTTCAAGTGCTGCCAGTACACTGGCTTGCTGGTTTTATTTTTAAAATACACAAAAATAGAATTTCTTGAAGAGTTCCTGCTTATTTTTAATCCTTAAAACACAAACACAAACACACACACACACACACCTTTTAAGCATTTCACTTACAGAGTGAACATGGGCATATTTCTTTTCTACTTCCAGTACTGAGGAATACTGTCCACTCTTCTGCCACCTTCTTTTCATTCATTCTAAAATACAAAAGTTTGTTCAAGAAGTATTTCTTGAATGTCAATCATATCAGGCATTGGAAATGGCATTACACTGCATGGATGAATGTTTTCTGAGCCTCTCCTCTTTGTTGTACTCAGCAGAATGGTAAGCAGTTTGCAATCTCCCCCTTTTCCTTTGCTATGTAAACTGTCCATGTGGGAACAGTTTTACAATCTTGGTTCTCATCCTGTGCTCTCCCAGAACCTATCTTAGTGTACAGTACACTCAAAATTAGACAAAAATTCAATCCTAAAATTGAAATTTTATCAAATTTTCATCAGTAGGCAGTAGAAAAGTTATATTATATTACAGAGAAAAAATTTCTCACAACCCCATCAAATCCTGCTACCTCTCCATCTTCTTTTCACACAGAAATTCAAAATCCTCCAGCTGATAGACTCTACTCAGCAAAACAAAAGTCCAGTAGCATTCCAAACAGCTTCCATTAAATGAAGTCCCAGTGGTTAACTAAACCCCATGTAAAGAGTATTTCCATGTCCCTGAAAGGCATAGATAGATATAGATAGATAGATAGATAGATAGATAGATAGATAGATAGATAGATAGATAGAGAATAGATGACATACACATACATACGTAGGTAGATAGAGGATATATACATACATACGTATATAGACAGATATAGACACAGATATAGATAACAGTTCTCGTTTGAACGCTGGCCACTGAACTAATGGCTCATTCAGTCTTGTCACCATATCATTTACCTGAGTAAATGCACCGATGGCCATAAATTCTCAATTTAGAAGAGAATGTCACACCTGGATTCTTGATGGCATAGAGTGTACCCAGGTTATATACAATTCTGGTTCTGCTTTGCTGCTCAGCCTTAAATTAGCTTCATAGCAGAAGTTTACATTGGTACACTGAAATCAGAGTTGTTTGGTTCCATACATAAACACAATGGGACTATCTAAAGACAACTCTATATATGCCTGTAGAGGCTTCTGTCCCCATTACCCCTTCTATCAAAATATGCCCATGCTTCCTCTATCTACTGCCTTTCTCAAGCCAAAACCCAAACACGTTTCCCCAGCTGCATGTTCGGAACACTCTCTGAGCTCTTAGATGCAGAATAAGGAGAAACAAAAGCTGAACAAATGAGTGGCAGAGGGCAGGAGCATGCTACTTACTTGTCTATCTGAGCAATTTCTCCTCACTTTTTCAAGAGTCATCAAGGTTGAATATGTAATGTTGATATAAAGCAGATAAGTCCTCAATAAGTGTTCATGGCTGTTTTTGTTGTTGTTGCAAACACTGTTTCTATTGATTGAAATAGAACCATGGCTCCTCTGTCAACCATGGGAAAAGACAGCCAAGTCAAGTTATTCTTTAAAAATAGGGACTTGCTCTACTAAGAAATGAGAGGGAAGAGAGACTATCTTTGCCAAGGACAAGTTTTAATTGATGATGGCTGCAACACTAATGAGGCTGCCTCCCATCAATACTGCTCCTGCTCCAAAGGACTGCTCAAAGGGGCAGCTATAAAGGCAGACAGAAATGACCCACTCCATTGCCAGAACCTCCCATGTGGCAATATCAATAAATAAGTGGCACCGATCATCTCATCTTTAAGTCCATGTTGTCAATTCAGACCACGCTTAGGGAATCAGACTCTCCAGGGAAATATCAGTTAATAAAATAACTAGAGAGAAACCAGGAGTCCCTCTAAGGTGGTTATTATGGCAGTAAACAATGTATTTCATTAGAAAAGACTGTAACAGGTAAAACATTTTATTCAAGGCTTCAGAAAAATAAAATTTTCAATGGTAAATTTAGCAACTATAAAGAAAAATATTTCTATATATATTAATAGTTTCAATTCTCAAAAAAAAGCAATTTTTCATAACCTCGTCGGAAAGAATGTAAAAATTCTCAACAAATCACAATCAACAAGATGTTTTCAGGATGTGTTAGACATGTATATATATCTCTGGTTACCTGTGTCAGCAAATATTTTTCCTTGTGTAGTGGGCAAATTTCTGGGCAAACTTATTGTCTGTCTCAAAAATTGAAAGGTAACCATGTTTTTATGCCAGGAATAAAGACATGTAAGGAATATGCTAAAGCATGAAAATATTGTAGGAAGAGAAATCAGTGAGAAATGTGAAGCAAACTGGTCAAAGTGATACTCAAATCACAAGGTCTAAGCCTGGTGCTGTGGCACACACTTGCAGTTCCAGCAATTTGAAGGCTCAGGTGGAAAGACTGATAGATCCCAAGCGTTCAAGTCCAGCCTTGGCAACAAAATGAAACTACATCCCTAAAAAAATAATAATAAATATTGTTTTAAAATTTAATTTCAAGGTCAGAGAAACCTCGTGTGAAAAACCATCAATTGGTCATTTCTACCTAAATTATTGTTGCCTACAATCTAAGACTCTTCTGGGTTCTTGCTTAATGAAACATTTGTTGATTTCTTACCACATGTATGTACAATGCAATAGATGTGACTGAAAGTCGAATAATGTTGAAATATGGCCCCTGCTCTTTAACTGGTTGTAGTCTGCCTATAATCAGTTAAGCACACCTATAGCCAACCACTGGCTCAAATATATCCTCCTCATGTGTGGCAGGCCCCAGCTGACTTGAACAGACTTATCAACAAGTTCTTCATTGTGATGCTGTATTTCTATATTTCTAAAATCCTTTCACTACAGGGGGAAAAAAAGTACTATAATTTAGCTGGGCACAGTGGCTCACCCTGTAATTCCAGCACTTTGGGAGGCTGAGGCAGGTGGGTCACTAGAGGCCAGGAGTTCAGAACTAGGCACGCCAACACGGCGAAACCCCCTCTCTACTGAAAATACAAAAATTAGCCGGATGTGGTGGTGTGTACCTGTAATCCTAGCTACTCGGGAGGTTGAGGCACGAGAATCACTTGAACCTGGGAGGTGGAGGTTGCAGTGAGCCGAAATCATGCCACTGCACTCCAGCCTGAGCAACAGAGAGACTCTGTCTCAAAAAATAAAAAAGTAACTACTGTAATTAATTTGTTCTATCTTACCTGTACATTGCAATTCATTTTGGATATAGAGCAGCATAGTATCTGTCATGAACGATGATAGTTTATGTACTGAATTATGTAAACCAAAAGCAAATCCTCTAGACCTGATTCCAAATTCCTGACTCTGCCAAAAGTCAGGGGCTTGTGTACAAGTATGAATGACAGAATCATGCCCTCAGGAAATAAGAGTAGTTCAAAGTGCTAAATCTGGCTAGCAACTGCAGTATCATCTAATGCCCATCTATCGCTTTACCTGACTTCATAAGATTAACCTGATCATAACTTCAGTTTTAACATCAATTTCATGGAAAAATGAAATACTAATGGCAAAAACACTGGAAGGTGGAAATGAAAGTTTATTCATTAAGTAATCTACAGAGCATCTAGTTTATACCTTGCTTGCACCCTGACTAGTTTTTCTTTAATTAGACAACATTTATACATCCTTTACTTAAGATATGCCCATACAAGCAAATATATGCCAAAGAGAAATATGCAATATAATAAATGACATCTGTTTAATAAAACTTTATTTTACTTTACAAAGAATAGCTCGCCTGCCTTTTATTTTATATAATAAAAATTTGTTTTATTCAGTAGAGTACAGTGAAGTGGAGACACCAAGTTCTTTTTTAAATGTAAGAAAATACAGTGTCTGTTACCTTTACCTTTTATGAGTTGCCTGCTCTCCTGTATTTGGCAAGACAAATAGAATTACATACTGTGAGTGACTCAGAACAGAACTTCACTATCAATCATCTGCCTGGCTCTGCACAAATTCTGTAGGGCATTCAGGACATTTTGCTGCCTATGAATATTTTAGACAAGAAGAATTCCTGAAAGCTCCCTGATGGATTAACGTAAGAAAGGAGGACATTTTCATGTTTTACAGCCATTTGCTTAAGTACTATGGCCATCACTACAATCCAATGAAAGGATGCCTCTTTAAACAGAAAAAAGTGCCCTCATAGAAGATTTCTGGCTCCCTTTATCATAAACTGATTTCAAAGCAATGATATATAATATATAAATATTGCATGCACTCCTCTGCAGAAAATTAAATGCTGTACTGGTGCCAGCACCTTTACACCTAGCAACAACTGTGAAAAAAAGAAAAAGGAGGAAGAAAATCTATGCCAACCATTTAAGAAAATAAGTTTGCTCATGTACCTCTTTAGCTTTGCCAATGAAATAAAATGCAATTTATTAGCTTCTCTATCATTTTATTGTGGGATTCACACCTATAAATAAATAGCAGAGCACTATTCTCAATAGCAGTTCACAACTTCTAAAATAAAGCTTATACTTTCTTTTAAAGGTAACAGAGAAAATTTAGAAAACACAAAAAAAACAGAAAAAATTCACTTATTGACCCACTAATATTTATATTTTAAAGTATTTTCTTGCAGTTTTTAATGTATTTTTACATGTAATATTCTGTCTCTTACTCTTCCCCGGTATTTAAACATTTCTCATGTTATAAACTCTTCATAAACATTTTAATGACTACATAACAGTCCATGAATAATATAATATATAACAAAGTTGATATGACATTTGTCCATCATCAGATATTTAGATGTTATACAATTTTTTATTATTATAATATCATTATTCCACATCTCTGTTTATATATGTATATCTTATTTTTGATAACTTGAACTTTTCTGTTTCTAAATTAAGCAATATTTCTTCCATCTGGAAATGGTGAGATAATACCCCCAAAAAATGCTTTTTTTAAGCACCTCATCTATTACTAAGGACAATATATAGAAAAATCACATACATCTAGAGAACAAACTAATGACTACCAATTATATAACATGTTTTGCAATTTACCAACATTATAACAACCACCCTGGGAGTATGTGTAATTATTATCTCAATTTTTAAATTCATAAATTATAGCTAAATGAGTTTAAGTGTCCTACTCAAGTTCAGACAGTTAGAAAGTTATGGGGCTGACATGTCACCTCTTACCTTTCTGACTTCAAAGTCCACCCTCTTCTCGCCATATTGTGCTGGGCAGGAGGCTGGGGGCGCTGGACTCTGCAGTTGTTGCGACCATGAGCACTTGAATCCTACAGCCTTGGCCCAGAACCCACTTCTGATTATTCTCTCTGTGAACTTGTGTAAATTTCTTATCCTCTCTGCACTTCAGTTTTCTAATCATTTGAAACTCTGATAAAGATATTGGATATTAAACCTAGTATAGGTTTGTTCCGAGAAGTAATTGAGAAAGTTCAGTTTATTAAGAACACCGTTAATGTCTGCATTTCTTTTTTACCTGTAAGCTTGTTTCCATACACTCAATTAACATTGTTTTTAATTCAACAGTTTTCTATATTTCCTCACTCTCAGGTAGAAAATATACATTTCATTATCCATTATGAGTAAATATGAAACAAAGCCACATCTCAAAACCGTTACCCACAATCTAAAAAATTATACAGCAGATTACTTAATCAACCCATATTCAAATTACTAACATTTGCTAAGGACTCAAATGAACTGATCTAGCTAAATGTCCAAGAGGAAGTGTGCAGTACAAAACAAATGTTTTATACTGTTCAAATAAGATTATCTGATTATTAACTGATACCACAGCCCAATGTGACTTTACACAAAGTCTTCAGCATGATCAGCTTTAGAAACAGTAGTTAAGGTATAATTATAGTTTTGGTTATGCAGAAAATATACTAGAATTAGAAACTGAATAACTCTAGAAGAATAAATTTAGACTTCTTGTTAATAATGGAAATCAAACTTACATAAGTCAAGAGAGAAGTCTTAAATTTGAAAAAAATATAGTAATTTATAACAGAAGAAAGTGGCAAAGGAAAAGGCATCCGAATAAGTTTCGGCACAAAGAATTTAATCAGTCAACATTTAACCAGGAAGCTGGCCCACCATGAGTTCTGGAATAAGGGATGTATTATAGGAATTAGACCTTACGCAATCAGAAAAAGGACTGGGCAAGTTGGGGTCCAGGAGGGAAGTTGGAGAATCAGACCACCAACCCATCTGAGAAACCAAGCACATCAGGCCACTAAAATAGGGCTGTAAAAGGAAAGCTCACGGGGAGGTCTATGGGAAGTGCAGCTACCATTTCAGGAAGCCCACGCCAGAGAGTCTGGGTGTAGGATTAGAGCTATGGTGGCTCAACATGGTCAGCAGTCAGGAAGAAAAGCTGGGTACTGAGTAAAGACCAGCTGAAATCTGCTGGCACCTCTGCATCTTCCTGTCCGCCTAACCAAGCCAGCTTCCAGGGTAATAGTTACTGCCTCGCTTCTGCCTTCCAAATCTTGTCGAAGTCTTTTTTCTGGCCAATGCTAGGCTAAAATTATGCAGGGAACAGTGTTCCAACACACATGGTTTCTTGCATAACTGACACAGTACAAACCACCACAAGAGTTTGGATTAAATGGACAGGTAATCAGCATTGTAACACAGTATGCCTCTTCTAACAACAGTTCTTGCTTTCATAAAAATAAAAAACGTCAAGATGCCAACATCAGGGAAAAATGCAACATTAGTGAGGGGGAAAAAAGGGCAAAAACTTCCTTTGACACCAAAACATGAGAGGTGAAATGGAAATAAGCAAGTAAAATTGTCTAATTTGCATGTCTGGAGGAGAAATGATATAGTAAGATTACTCTTTCAATTGAATAAGAAATTATTTCCTCATTAATCATCACCACCATTAAACAAGATTCACCTAGAATCTTTGTTGCTCATGTATCATAGCTTATGAAAACAATGCAGAATTTTTCAAAAAAAGTTTTCAAATTTGTGAAGGGAAAAACAAAACTTAAGGGCCTGAAACATTAAAAAGGAAGAAGGCAAGAGAAACGCTAAATGATGGTACTCCATCAATCTGAGTGGGACTGATGGAATGTGAAATAAGTTCTAGGACAAAAATGTGCCACGGAACAATAGGAAATGTCAAATATTATTTATTTCCTTAGCATCATAAGGCACAAGTAGGAAAAAAGAAATGGAAAGATGTTTTTCTTAAATAAAATGTCTAAAATATTTTGGGCATTGAAATGTGCCCTATATCCCCTAATGAGAAACAAGGCCATTGTTATTGTTTTGGAAAAAATACATGATTCTCTAAAGAATAAATTATAATAGTAATTACAGAATTTCACAGTGAGGTCAGTTCACAAAAACAAATTAAAATGAGGCATAATAAGCTAGTAGTACACTGTCTACATGACCAAAATGAAGGGGGCAATTTTTATCTGAATTACTCTAACTCGTTGTTAAAACAATTTTAAAATTCCATTCAGAATTCAGAATTATTTATTACTTCTCTTGTGCTACTACTACTGTATGAGTTGCTAAGTACACAAACATGAATAAGATATATGCAAGTGGAAATCTGCCACTTGCGTTAAGTAATTCAAAATCAGAACTCCCTTACATTTTTGTGGGGGTTCTTCACTCTTCACTTCATTATCTTGGTGGAGGGGTAAAAGCTCCTTTCCTCATCAGAGCTGAAAGTGTTAGACACTCCGATAGCTAGTCATTCTTGCAGATGGAGAACAATTTTAGGCTCTGGCCATCAGTACAACCATATCTGACTCATGCATGCTAACTGAAGACAGTATCAGCAGTGGAGGCTTCAAGGTCAAGGCACAGAAATGATATGAAGTAGCAGTTGTAGGAAGGTGAGGTATTGGCACCAAAGAGGCAGGAGTGCAAGGGTAGCACCTGGTGCTCTGCCATGGTTTACTCATCAGACCAATTCCAATGTGGAATTTGGAGCTTTGTTTCTAGAAACATTTTCTCATGACTAGTGCTCCAGCCTTCCATTATAGCTGGTAAATACCGAGTATATTTTCAATAAACTCCTTTCTGTTCAATTGGAGTCCACACCTCCTGCCTGAAAATAAGAAGTTTGAGTGATACAACATGTTTCCTAGTCTGAAAGAGTTAACATCTCAAAAGAGATGCCAACGATGACACCATATAAATACATAAATATGGTATGTCTAATTACCAATCAACATCTCCACTGTGAGGACTCAAAGGTACTTCAAACTTAGAATCTCCAAAACTAGGCCTCAAACTGGGTCTTCTGTCTATTTTCTCTAAGTCAACAATTGGCACCACTCTTCCACTTGTTCATGAGAGAAGCCAGTAAGATATTCTTGACACTGCCCTCCTTCTCACTCCCAATAGCCAATACATCACCAAGTCTTGTCAGTCTTGCCTCCTGAATCTCTCTGTAATCATTCTTCTTTCCAACATCATCACCACTCCTGAGTCTATGCTTCCAAGATTTCTCACTGGATTGCTGCATTAATAACCTTCTAAAGAATGACCCACATTATGGCTTCCTTCTAAACCACCATTGACAAAGTGATTTCTTAAAAATATGTATCAGATCATACCATTCAACTACTCAAACACTTCAATGGCTTCCCAAAGCTCTACATGCTCTGGCCTCTGCATGTCTTCCCACTCATTTCTGGCCACTTTCCGCCCTTAGAGTTTGCAACCCAAACACATCAGTCTTCTTCCCTATCTTCATTACCCAATGCTTTCTCTTGTCTTGTACCATTAATTTCTACTCAACCTTCAAATTATAGTTAAAATATCACAGCCTCCGGGAAGTCTTTGCTAGAATGCTAGACTATATCTGGTGCTCTTATTATAAGTAATCAAAGCTCCATGTATTTTTAATCATAGCTTTTATCACAGTTTGAAATTTATGTGATTACTTAATTAACATTTGTCTCTCCACTAAAGCGTAAGTTTGGCAAAGGCCAAGACCATGTCTGGTTTTAGTCTTCATTGTGGGGCCCAGGGCCTAGCACACGAAAACATACTGGAAACAGTACATATTTGTTGAATGAAAGAATTAATTATATAAAAGGAAGAAACAGATTAATTAATTCTGTATAGACAGAGAGACAAATGAGGATTTAGAGAAAGGGTGATACTAAAGTTAAAGTGTGAGGCGGACTTGCTCAGGTAAGTCATTGTACCATCATTCACTCACCCTTGCTACTATAGACTCCAGTAGTCATAACGATAATCAGTGACAAAATGCACAATGCCTTCCTGTCCTATACTCCCCAACTTGCTTTAAACCCCTAACAATTATAAATAAAATATATTTTTAAGTTTCTTTGATATAACCACCCACAAAATCAAGATAAGCATCATTATGGACCAGAAATAGAACAGAAAATTATAGCAGTACTAGAGCCATGAACCTGGTGCATTCAAAGTCCCTCAGAAAACCTGGAGGTTAACAGAGACTAAAGGTTACCCAGGCATAGCCAAGCTCACTCTGTAGAGATAGATGTTGGGGGAGGGCTCCTTATCCAGAAAAAGGAAGCTGCAAATCCTGTGATTGCCCAGACCTACTGCCAGTGGTGTGCTGATAAATGTTTGAAAACAATGGGTACACATGAAAATACAGAGTGGAAGAACAGATATGGGAGACTCCAAAAGGTAAAAGGTAGGTCAGGGGTGAGGAATGAGAAATTACCTATTGGATACAATGTTCACTTTTCAGGTGTTGGGTACACTAGAAGCCCAGATTTCACCACTACACAATATATCCATATAATAAAACAGCATTTTTACCCCCTAAATCTATTTTTTAATAGCTTTCTGGGGTTAGGGGAGTGTACGCCTATATAAACTTATACATTTATTATAAATTTTATTAATATAAAGAATGTATAGCAATTTATAAATAATAATATATACAATACCCTTTGTTGTAAATTCCATATAGCCAATTGATTCTCACATAATTTTGTTGTTGTTGTTGTTGTTGTTGTTGTTGTTTTATGACAGAGTCTCTGTCGCCCAGGCTGCAGTGTAGTGGTGTGATCTTGGCTCTCTGCAACCTCTGCCTCCTGGGTTCAAGTGATTCTCCCACCTCAGCCTCCCAAATAGCTGGGACCACAGGTGTGCACCACCACACCCTGCTAATGTTTTTGTAATTTGTGTAAAGACAAGTTTTCACCACACTGCCAAGGCTGGACTTTTGTTGATTTTTGCTAAAGTCTTGTATGCATAGCCAACCTGTAGTTGCAACTGACAAACCACTATACTCACAACATGCATGTTGATTGATAGTCCCCCTTTACATTAATAAATAAGATAAAATAATGAAGATGTATGTCAAAACTTGACTTGCTCATCAATGATGTGAAGAACTCCTTTGAAAGTAGTTTCTTAATACTGGAAGAATATTTCCTCATTTTTGTGCTATTCACTAATGGCTTAACTCAGCACACTTTTAAATTTAATCTGAATTATTAATATGCTCTCCATCACTAACTTAAGTCTAGATGAACAAAAAAACAATAAATCAAGCCCTGATTTATAGCATTTGCCAATTTATTTGGGAAAATACTTCCACCATGGCCAATTGTGAAGTACCAAAATGTAAGTGAACAGAGAGTTGGGAGAGGCGTACAGTATCACACCACTACATAGGAATTTCCACCCTAAAATACAATAGACATAAATAACTCTAACAGCATTGACAATAGTAAAGTAATTAGGAAGTGATGTCTTTAATATGTATTGCCTTTGTTTTTAATATAATGTGTTTAGTTATTATTTTATATAATTTAGTTTTATAATGGCTGTCTTTTTTTTTCTTTTTTTTATTATACTTTATGTTTTAGGGTACATGTGCACATTGTGCAGGTTAGTTACATATGTATACATGTGTATAATGGCTGTCTTTAACAACTGACTTAAAATACTCCTTGAAACTTTAACAATTGACTCTTGCAAGCTAGTAAAACTTGACTCCAGCATATTGCGGGCACTACCTGAATGAAGCTTCTGTGAACTTGTCATAGCTTGAAGAAAAGGAAATGATTCTCCTGGTTGGAATGAAACAATGACAACATCATATTTCTCTATTTCTTTTAATAACACTGAAGTACTAGTATCAATATTGGTATTTTATTGAACATGTTCACAATTTATTAAACTGACTTATTTCAATAGGTTTTCTGAGGAACAGATGGTGTTTGGCTACATGAATAAGTTATTTAATGGCGATTTCTGAGATTTTGGTGCACCCATCACCCGAGCAGTGTACATTGTACCCAAAGTGTAGTCTTTTGTCCCTCACCCCCTCCCACCCTTTCACCCTAGTCCCCAAAGTCCACTGTATCATTCTTAGGCCTTTGTGTCCTCATAGCTGAGCTCCCACTTATAAGTGAGAACATATGATGTTTGGTTTTTCATTCCTGAGTTACTTCACTTAGAATCGTATTCTCCAATTCCATCCAGGTTGCTGCAAATGGCATTATTTCCTTCCTTTTTATGGCTGAGTAGTATACCGTCTTGTATATATACCACATTTCTTTATCCACTCATTGACTGATGGGCATTTGGGCTAGTTGCATATTTTCGCAATTGCAAATTGTGCTGCTATAAGCATGTGTATGCAAGTATCTTTTCATATATGACTTCTTTTCCTCTGCATAGAGACCCAGGACAGGGATTGCTGGATCAAATAGTTGATCTACTTTTAGTTCTTTAAGGAATCTCCACACTGTTTTCCACAGTGGTTGTACTAGTTTACATTCCGACCAGCAGTGTAGAAGTGTTCCCTTTTCACCAGATGCATGACAACAACTATTATTTTTTGATTTTTTGATTAGGGACATTCTTGCAGGAGTAAGGTGGTATCGCATGGTGGTTTTGGTTTGCATTTCGCTGATAATTAGTGATATTGAGCACTTTTTCATATGTTTGTTGGCCATTTGTATATCTTCTTTTGAGAACTGTCTATTCATGTCTTTAGCCCACTTTTTCACGGGAGTGTTTTTTTCTTGCTGATTTGTTTGAGTTCATTGTAGATTCTGAATATTAGTCCTTTGTCAGATGTACAGATTGCAAAGATTTTCTCCCACTCTGTGGGCTGTCTACAATTTTAATCCATTTCAAATATTTAAAATATTTACTTTTACAAGATGTCAATAAAAATGTAAGTTTATTAAATATACTTCCTATATATTCTTATTCTAATAAAAATTACTGGCACCTAAACTAACAGAAGTAAAATATTAATCAAAAATACTGAAATACATTAAAATGACTAAAATTAAATTATATAAAATGGAGAAACATTAATATTATTTAGTTTTGTTTTGTTTGTCTGTTTTCTTGAGACAGAGTCCTGCTTTGTCACCCAAGCTGGAGTGCAGTGGCTTGATCTCGACCCACTGTAACCTCTGCCTCCCAGGTTCAAGTAATTCTCCTGCCTCAGCCTCCTGAGTAGTGGACTACAGGCATGCGCCACCACACCTGACTAATTTTTGTATTTTTAGTAGAGACAGGGTTTCACTATGTTCACCAGGTTGGTCTTGAGCTCCAATCTCAGATGATCCACCTGCCTCAGCCTCTCAAAGTGCTGGGATTACAGACATGAGCTAGCGCACCTGGCAATATTATTCAGTTTTAAAAGCAAAGTGTGTCATACATCATTAGTCATAAATACATTTTTATAAAAATTTTTCCAGCTGTTATAAAAGCTCTTTCTGACCCAGCCCTGACCAGAAAAAAAAATGGTAAAGAGATGAGTATAAGCAATAATATTTCTAAGAATTTTTCTCTTAATCTTCTATCTTCAAAAAATTTTATCTTTTTGTAACTTGATACAAATATCAATAACTTTGGAGAACTCTTTTTGAAAAGTTTTTGCAGAACTACACTTTTCTTTTTGAGAAGTTTTTGCAGGAACTAGACTTTCTTTCTTTGATAGCAAGGCATAAATTTTTATTCAAATAAAGCATTTCACATTCCACGTCATCACCTTTAGTTTCAAATTGTATAGCTGGAGATCCCCGGACTGAGACACTGATATAATTTCAGTGCTCTCATGTTCATATCTTACTTGTTTGGAAATAATTTTAGGGTATGAATTAGTCTTGCAGAGAAAACTTGGCTTTGTCAAACTGTCATTTGCATCTGCTTCCTGAGAATTGTGAAGGTTTAGAAGAACTCATTTTCTAAAAGAATGTGCCTTTGTTCAGTTCACATTTTTACTATTATGGCTACAAGTTAAAATTTTTTAAAAAGTGAAGGAGGTGTCCAGTAAGTTTTTCTTCTCCACTATGAACTGAATATCTATGTCATTGATCATGTCAAAATACAAACGAGTCAGGTTTCTTCACCCCTCTGGCAACTACTAGTTCTGTTGCCTTTTTGGATTCAGTCCCCTCTAGCCCAAGCCACTCCCAAAACTACTGTTTCTGATGTTGTAGGTGGAGTCAGAACATCAATACATCCCTCCTGAGTGTAGCTACCCCGAGAGATGCTTTGGTACTCACCTCTGTACAACTCCTACTGTCAGACCAGCACTCTGAGTTTTGCAGCAATTCTGATTTATCTCCAGCCAAACCAGATATCACGTATCTGTGATTTAAATCATCTCCTCTGCCTGCCAGTGTTTAATGTCTAGTTTGTTTGATTGTCTCATTGATGGCCAAGGTGGAGCAGAAGAGAGATACAAGACATGAACTGCAAAAAGGGGCTGAGGGAGTTTTGGTAACGGTGTTAGGAGAGGGAAGGGGAGGCAAGAAAGGGAAGGTGAAAGGATGGGAGAGAGAGCCACAACATGTCAACAAAACTGCTGATCAGTACATGAAATAACAGTATTCCCCAATAAGAAATATCACTTTCTCAATATTTAATGTTAGCTTAGCATACAGGTCATTGAAAAAAGAAAGAAAAAACAGTGTTAAAACACCACTACTGACTCAGTGATTGGAGTTGTGATAACACTGACATCAGCAAAGAATAGTGGTCCCAAAACAGATAAAATAAAATATGTTCTGGGCTTAAGACCTTGTCTGCAAAGGAGCCAGAAAAGATGAGGTGGATACAAAGAGAAAAAAATTTTAAATTAACTTTAAGAATAAGCCTGAAACCTAAAACTCAAAAGCACAGGAAGAAAAATAACACTAAAAGAAACTCAACTAACAAATTCAACATTAGGGAGATACATTTACTCCCTACTCTTTTAAATGGCTTTAATGTAAGTATAGTTAAGATATTCAAGGAGGGATAAAGAAATAACATTCATCAAAGTAATATGACTTTTGGGAAGAAAAACAGACCAAAGTGACTCAAGAACAAATTAGAACTACCAAACTACATGTAACCTTTTCAGGATAAAATAATAAATAAATAAAACCATCGTACACTGATAGTGGGGGAAAAGCAGATTTGAAATACAAAAGGCAAGTAGATCATCCTCTCAATGCGGTGTGCAGTGAGTCAGTCTCATAACCTGAAAGACAAGTAGACTACTTTAGAACATTTGAAATGAAACACAACACAACAGCCAAGGTAAATCAAGATGGAAACAATAAAAGAATTTAATTAGAAAGTGGTTTTGAGGAATTCATCTAGAATACATATCATCTTTAAAAAGAAGCCATGAAATATGGAAGATAGGCTGAGGCACCATGATTTGTCTAAAACACATGCAGAAGTAGAGAATAAATAGAACAATAAAAGCAATATTTCTCAACTGAAGAAAAACCAAGCCCTCAAAATGAGCGCTCACATTGAGTACCAATCAATTAAAGAAAAACAAATCCACACCTGGATATGCTGAAGCAGTATTGCAGAATAGCAAAGACAGAGTGAAAATTCTTAAAAGATACTAGTGAAAAGCCAGTAAGGAAAAAATAAAAGCGAAAGTCAATAAAAAGAGAGCCAACTTCCGATTAACAACAATCAATGCCAGAAAACAAAGAATGATATTTTCACATTGTTGAAGGAATAAACTGATTTCCTACAATACTCTATACAACTATCTATCATTCCAGCACGAGTGGGAATATGGAAAAAAACAAAACTGGATCTGTTCCTCACTCCATAGCTACAATAAGTCCCCAAATGATGAAAGATTTTCATGTTATAAAACAAAATTACATGAGTAATAGAAGTAACCACTGGAGAATTCCTCTGTAATCTGGAAGCAGAAAAAACTTTACCAAACATGACTCCAAATACAGAAGCAGTAAAGCAAAAAAAAAAAAAAAAAAAAAAGGTAAATTTTATTATATACAAGCTTTTAAAATTAAATATCAAAAACTTTCATGAGCAAAATAAAAAGACAGTTGGAAAAACTGAGAAAAAATATTTGTAGTATATCACAGTTTAAGTGTTAATATCCCTGATATGTTTTCTTTACATTTTCAAATATAGAAAGGACCAAAAGCCCCTTTTTAAAAGGGTGATAAATATAGACAGATGACAGAAAAAGTATGCATAAATGGCTCGAAAGTATATGAAAAGATGCTCAACTTTTATCAAAAAAAAAAAAAAAGAAAAAAGAAAAGAAAGGCAGGTTAGAAACATGCAGGAATAGCCAGGAAAACTGAAAGAAGAGAACTAGCCTAAATCGACGCTAAACATACTCTATGACTCTATAGTTAAAATAGTATGGTGTGTTGCATGACTAGACAAGTATACCAGTGGAATGGAATAGAATGTACAGAAATAGACCCAATGTATATGAATATATACCATATGACAATGGTGGCATCCCAAATTACTGGGGTAAAGGTAAATTTTTCAGTACACTGTTCTGGAGAAACGGGATGCCATTTGGAAAAAAAATAAAATTAGATCCTTTTTTTATGCTACATACAGAAATGAAATCCTAATGTACGAGGGATACAAATATTTAAAAATGAAACTAAATACTAGAAGAAAACAAGAGTGAAATCCTCATTAATCTTTGGGTAGGGAAAAACATTTCTAGCTATGACTCAATAGTCAGAGGCAATAAAAGAAAATATTGATAAATTTAACTACATAAAAATAAAAATAAAATTTGCATAATGACGAAATTAAAAGTAACTGACAAACTGGCGGGGAGGCGGGTGGAATATTTGTAACATATTCCATAGATAAAGAGCTAATATCTCTAATATATAAAGAACTCCTTAAAGGCCAGGCATGGTGGCTTATGCCTGTAATCCCAGCACTTTGGGAGGCCGAGGCAGGTGGATCAGTTGAGGTCAGGAGTTTGAGATCAGCCTGAACAACATGGTGAAATCCTGTCTCTACTAAAAATATAAAAATTAGCTGGTCATGGTGGCTTACACAGGTAATCCCAGCTAGTCGGGAGGCTGAGGCAGGAGAATCTCTTGAACCTGGGAGGCAGAGGTTGCAGTGAGCAGAGATTGTGCCACTGCACTCCAGCCTGGGAGACAGAGTGAGATTCTGTCTCAAAAAAAAAAAAAAAAAAAAAAGAAGAAAAGAAAATCCTAAAATAGAGAAATAAATAAAATCTAACAGAAAAACAGGGGAAAGACATGACAATTCCCAAAGAAAAGGTATAAAAATGTCCCTCAAATAAATGGAAAATACTCAAACTTGTTCACAGAGAAATGCAAATTAAAACAACACTAAAACACTGTAAGACTGACAAAAAATTAAAAATATATATGACAGTGTATTCTGATGCCAATTTATGGGGAAAGAGGCACTCTCATACATTGCTGGTGGGAACTCAGATTGATATACAACAGTTATGGAGGGTAATTTGGCAATACCTTTTAAAAAATGCACCCATCTTTTGATCCAGCAATTCCACTTCTAAGAATCTGCCCCGAAAATAATATCCCTTTAACTATACAAAAATATATATGCAGAGAGTTATTTATTGTTGCTTCACTTGTAAACAGAAACAACCTAAATGCACATACATAGGAGAATGGTTGAATAACATATGTATACACAATGGAGTACTATATAGCTGTATAAAAAGAATGAAGATCTCTATTGAGCTGGTATGGAATGATAGTCAGGACATAGTGCAAAAAGCATTTCTCACCTTCAGGTGAGAAAAAATCTAGAAGTTTGATAACATTGTTTGTTGGTGAGACCATAGGGAAAAGTCATAAAATAATATCTATAGCATACTATCTTTTATGTAAGAAAGGTGAGGATATAAGAAAATGCACATGTATCTGTTCATGTATGCAAAAGAGATATAGGAAAGATAAATTTGAAACTTAAGAGACTGGTAACCTATGGAGATAAGAGAAAAATCAGTAAAAAGAGGAGGAAGAATTGGAATTGGAGTAGCAGAGATGATGAGGAAGTGACACATCTTGAGGATATATATTTTGTGTGTGGCTCAGACCCTCAAAATATAGTAATGTTTTACATACCCCAGAAAATTAAAAAATAAAACAACACCAGTTAGACACAGTGGTGGTGGTGGTGATGGTGGATGAGGGGGACCCAAAGGGAATACAAATACTAACAAATCACCCTAATGTATTACAAATGGATAGCATCAATACATTGACAGTGATGGAAAATAGAAGAATAACCTACATAACTTTGAAAAATAGTATTTTAACTAGAAACTGTATAGCTAAAGACAAAAAGAAATGTACATAAATGCTGCAATCTAGTTAATAAATATGTTTCTCACAGGGATATGATTTAGTCATTTTGAAACTATGTGCATCCCAGAATTGAATAAATATTGAAATATTTTATAGATAAGGACGGTCAAATTTCTCAGTGTTGGAAAAAGAGACTACAAATATGAAAAGGGAGTAGGCTAAAATAAACCTTGTGACATTGAACTGAAATCAGAAATATTAGTATAAACTCATGATATGACAGACTAGATAGATAGGTAGATTAGATGGATATATAAATGATAGAGAGAGAAAGATGATTTCTTACTTCTTTCTTCTAAAAGAGCCTGGAAGTAGGGTTGCCAGATTTAGCAAATAAAAATATAAGACACCAGTAAAATTTGAATTTCAGAAAAAAAAACAATTTTTAGTATAAATATGTTTCATGCACTATTTGTGACATACTAAAAAATTATCCATTAATTAGCTGAAACTTAAATGTAACTGGGGTTTTTATATTTTATCTGGCAACCTTACCTAGAACCAATTACACTCCATTAGCAATGGTTACAACTAGCACCCAGATCTTATTTTCTAAACATCATTCTCCAATAAAAAAAATTTCATAGCTGAGACAGAAAAATACACAAGAACATTCTGCAAAAGCTTGTGATGTCAAAAGGCAAGGAAGTTTTCAATGAAGGGATAGAGGTTTGTTGAAAGAATCAGAAGCCAAAATGAAAAAGATGATGAAAACATTCTATCTTAATTAGGCTGTGGTCACCCTGATATACACATTTGTCCAAACTCACTGAACTGTATACTTAAATTATGTACATTCTTAGTATTTGTAAATTATAACTTAATAAACTTGGGTTTTTTAAAAAGAGAAAAGTAAATTAAAACTGCACCATCTCTCACCTTCAGGTAGAAGAAAAATCTAACATTTGATAACATATTTTGTTGGTGAGACCATAGGGAAAAGGCACACAGAAATGACACAAAATAGTACAATCTCTAAGAAGACTTGGCAGTACCTAGAAAAATTACATATGCATTTATCCTTTCACCTAGAAATTCCTATCAAAGACTACTAAGGATAGATACAAATGATTCAAGAATCTATTCCAAATATACACTGGTGAAAATACAAAAAAAAAAAAAAAGAGTAGGCATAATCCAGGTGTGGGGGCTCACACGTGTAATCCCAGCACTTTGAGAGTCCAAGACAGGTGGATTGCCTGAGCTCAGGAGTTGGAGACCAGCCTGGGTAAGATGGTGCGTAACTTGTCTCTACAAAAAAAGTACAAAAATTAGCCGGGTGTGGTGATGCATGCCTGTGGTCCCAATCACTCAGGAGGCTGAGGCAGGAGGATCGCTTGAGCCTGGAGGTAGAGGTTGCAGTGATCCAAGACTGTGCCACTGTATTCCAGCCTGAGTGACAGAGTGAGACACCATCAAAAAAAAAAAAAAAAAGTAGGCATAAAGCTATCCACTGCAGAATTAGACTTATTTGTGATATCTACAGGCTGGAAACAACTAAATCCTCATTAATGCAGGACTAATTGAATAAACAGGATACATTTGCATAATGGAGCATAACATACATATAGAAAGAAATGGGAAATATCTACATTTACTAATATGGAATGATCTCCAAACTACATGATTTTTAAAAAAGCAAGTTGGAGAAAAATGTCAATAGTATGCTAGCACATAACTAATAAAGAGAGAAATACATATTTGCATATACTTTCTTTCAAATGGAAAGATTAAAAATAAAACAAAAAAGAAAATGTTCACCTATAGGGGAAGGGAAGGAACAAGCAAAAGGGGGAAAGAATAAAGCTAGGCTTCTCAGATTATATCTTGCTTAATTTATTTAATTTTGGGACCATAAAAATATTTTACGTAATTATAAAATAAAATTTTTAAAAAGCAATCACTAAAAAAATCAAAACCAAAAATAAATTAATAAACCATATAGTGTAACAAGCTAGCAGCAAAACCACACAGTGGCATTAAGTGATCTTAAAACACAATAATTTTGTCCTACATGTCTAGTGAAATACGGTATACACTAAAAGCTTCAAATATACCAAAAAGAGCTTCACAACAAAAATCTTAAACTATGTTCACTAATCATACCGCTGGAGGTAGTGTTGGTATTTTTGTTCTGAATTTATTACAAAATAAAGCAAATAAGTAATTCTGTTGGTATGAGAACCAGAATTTTTAACAAGAATATAAAGAGAATCAAATATAAGACTCAAGAGGTTAAGTACTCTAGGTTCTTGAATTTGAATTGAAATTAACATAAATTATGATGTATTTTATCTTTTCTTTTTTTTTTCTGAGACAGAGTATGGCTCTGTCACCCAGACTGGAGTGCACTGACGTGATCTCAGTTCACTGCAACCTCCACCTCCCGGGTTCAAGCAATTCTCCTGCCTCAGCCTCCTGAGTAGCTGGGACTACGGGCGCGCGCCACCACGCCCAGCTAATTTTTGTATATTTAGTAGAGACGGGGTTTCGCCATGTTGGCCAGGCTGGTCTTGAACTCCTGACCTCAGGTGATCCACCTGCCTCAGCCTCCCAAAGTGCTGGGATTACAGGTGTGAGCCACCGCGCCCGGCCATCTTTATTTTTAATACACACACACACACACACACACACACACACAGAGAGAGAGAGAGAGAGAGAGAGAGAGAGAGAGAGAGAGAGAGAGAGAGAATGAACAGCAACGATGACCAACGATGGAGCTGAGCCCAGGTGCTGTCGCAGCCTGGCCGGGTGTGTGCACGCTCAGGGCAGCACTGACACACCAGCCCCCTGCTGCATTGGCCCTCTCCAGACTTTGGGCATCAAGGAGCACAGGAGGGAGGCCGAGGGGTGGCTGAAGACAGCTGGGTGCTGGCCTGCAGGTGCTCCTTGGCATGAACAGCCTGGGCACCATGAACCACTGCAGGAGGTAGACAGACTCCTGGGTGGAAAGGGACAGGTCCCTGGTGAAGCCCCACCTTCAAGCCAGGGAGGGCCTGAAGCCAGGGGGCCAGGCTGCCGGTCCAGGAGACTGGAGTGGGAATGTGTGGTACTTTTCCCTGGACCTGCCCATGGCCACCCATGAACCAGTCAGCATGCACTTCTTCCCCTCTGAGGCCCATAAGCCACCCCTCCCCACCCCATCCTCCCCGACCCCAACTCAGCCAAAGAGACGATAGAGAAGGGAAGGGATGACCAGGGGCAGAGAGGAGCTACCTCTCTGCTGAGAGCTGAAAAGAACAGAATGACCAACTGCAGAAAGAAGCTACCCTCTTTGCTGAGAGCTGAACATTCTTCGGGACACCCTAGCTACAGAGAAGAGCTGCCCACTGCAGGTCTCCTCTGAGCTATTCTATTGCTCAGTAAAGCTCCTCTTTGTCTTGTTTGTCTTCCACTTGTCTGCGTACCTCATTCTTCCTGGATGCAGGACAAGAATTCGGGACCCACCAAATGGTGAGGCTAAAAGAGCTGTAACACAAACATGGCTGAAACATGCCGCTTGCTCGCCATATTGCAAGTGAAGAGAGAGAAGAGCTGAGGCCCGCCAGAGAGCCCAGACCTGGGAGTTCCCCAAGCCATGGCTGTGACTCCTCTGTAGGGCACTGCGGTTCCTGGTGTCTCCAAGCTTCCGGGCGCCACCACATTCCCTGGTGCCAGCTGAGGAAGTTGCTTGCAGTGCACCTGGTCCAGCCACAGCGTCGCAGAGAGCCCGCACCCATGTCAACACCTGGAGCTGCCTGCCCTACGGCAGCAGCTGGCATGTCTGTGTGCAGTGGCTGGACCCGACGCTTGCTCACACACCCGCCGCCACTCCACGCCTGACTCGCAGTCTCCCTTGGAGGCGTGGGATCCAGGCCAGTAGCATGAGCCGAGTGCAGCCTGCCAGGCCAAGTGGGCAGAACCGGCCTAACAGGCCCAAGCAAAATTCAGGCAAAGGTGCCACTGGCCACAGAGTTTTCCAGCCAGAAAAAGCGACACACCAAAAATCCCGTAGATCAAGATCAAGCCTCTAAATCTAACTACTAATTTATATAAAATAAGGGGGATGCGTTTAAGAAAATCACAGGATGCAATACACAAATCCATACTGTAGAAAAATTTATGGAATAAATTGCAATGGAAAAAGAGAGAAAGGAGAGGGAAATGTAAACTAAATTGTATTTCAAGTATGAGACTTCAATTGATTGCCATACATGGGCCCCATTTGGATACTGATTTGAACAAATAAATTGCAAAAAAAATTAATATATGAGATTAGGAATATTTGGACACTGGATATTGGGTGACATTAAATAAATATTTAGGAGTAAAAATGGCAGTGAGATTATATTTTTTTGAAGTCTTTACCATTTTGAAACATAGGCTGAAATGGTTACAAAAGGAATGTTATGAAATGGGTAGTATTAATAAAACGGTTGATTGTTTTGTTTTAATTGTAATCATTAAGGCTGGTAACAAGCACAAGAAAGATTATTATACTGGTCTAAAAACAGGTGTGTGTAAAATTTTTCATAATAAAAAGTTTTCTTAAGTGTGATTTAAACGGTATTTTTAGAAATTTAAAATCTAAAGAGTTCTTCAACAACATGTTAGCAAAGGGAATATAACTGTGTAACTTCTGTGCCAAAGTGGTAGAATTCTCAGGAGTCCTAATAAATAAGACTGGAAGTGCAATTTATAGTTCCAAAGTAGCTCAGAAGTTTTTGTTTTTTTTTTTAAGAGGGGAAAGAGAAGGAATAAATGAAACTTTATCATTCTAACTAACGGTAAGGAATGGAGGAAAAGAGCAGCAGAATGTAGGAGAACGGAAAACAGAAAATAAATATTTGGCATAAAGCATAAACTGACAGAGGAATAACTAAGAGGAATTGAGAGATCAGCTATAACAGTGGAAGAGATATGAAGGCTATATGCTCTAGAGTGCACCCCCTCACCTCCCCAAATACCACACCCAAGCACATGAGCACATGCACACATGCACGCACATACACACACACACAGAGGAAGCTGTTTATTCATTTGTTAAAACATCTAACAAGAAGCCACTAAGTCCTTGATCCTGTCTAAGAACTAGTGACATAACAGTAAATGAGACAAATGTGAAGCTTACCGCATGAAGCTTACAGTCTACTGAAAAGACGCCTAAAAGAATAAAGGCAATTCCAATACAGTGTGTGAAATGCTATGATAGAGAAAAAGTCATTTTGTCCAAAATAAGTCTTGTATGTATTGTCTGCATTTCCTTTAAGAATGAGCTATCTTGGCCAGGTGCAGTGGCTCACGCCTGTAATCCCAACAGTTTGGAAGGCCAAGGCAGGCAGATCACCTGAGGTCAGGAGTTCAAGACCAGCCTGGCCAACGTGGTGAAACCCCGTCTCTACTAAAAATACAATAATTATCCGGCCTGGTGGCGCACACTTGTAATCCCAGCTACTCAGGAGCCTGAGGCAGGAGAATGGCTTGAACCTGGGAGGCGGAGATTGCAGTGAGCTGAGATCACGCCACTGCACTCCAGCTGGGTCGACAAAAGTGAAACTCCATCTCAAAAAAAAAAAGAATGAGCTATATTAAAATATGCAGACCCTAGGAAACGCCAACACATGTTACTGAAATAATACTCACCATCATATCATACTCATTAACAAAGCTACAGTGCACCTCTGATCTCGGGAGCCCAAAACAAATTAACAGCCACACAGACGCAATGAGAATGCCCACTCCAGGATAAAGATGGCCCAGTTTAGAACAGTTTAAGTTAATGCCAGAAAAATACTGTCAGGACAGAATCAGTAAGGTCTCATCAGGAAAACAGAAACCACCTTAAATAGTTCAAGCACAGAGTATTTACTACAAAGAGACTTTATGAAAATGATGGAAGGGCTTAAGTATCAAAAAGGTTGAGGTAAGGTGAGGTAAACCAGAGAATAAGAACCATGGAAGCTTGGGCTGGAATAACAGATGGGAGAAGGAAATGCTAGAACCTGGAACACAGTGACTCTGAAGCTGCCAGAGACTGCTGTGGCCACTGAAACCTCTTTCACCCCTGCCTGCACCGCCAAAAGCCCCTGGGGTTAGTAGTTACCCTTACCCTCAGAGCTTTTACCATTCAAACCACAGGAGCCACATCTGCCACTGCTGGAACTGCCAAGGGACATTACACTTAGAGCTGTATTCTGCTGTTGGAAATGCCACCAAAGCATAGGCTACATCTCTCTTTCTGCCTTCAGTCTCCCACGGGTGCCCTCCCATTAGCCAACTCTAACTGGAAGCTACGAGGCCAAAAAGGCTAGAAAATGAAGTTTGCAGGAGTCCAGCTTACTGAGATACAGAGTAAGGCATGGAAGGGCAGGAGTGGAACTAAGCAGCAAACGGACAATGCTATACATCTCTTTAACTATTTAGCATCCTTTCTCTTCTATTCATATTAACTTCCTTATAACAAGTTGTTATTTGGAGGAATGTAAGTCAGGGATCAAAAACTGAGCAGAAGCCAGCAGATTCAGTGCTGAGCTGACTTCTACCACTTTAGTCTTTCTAACAAAACATAACAGTTCACCTGAAATTGCAGCTCCAGGCGATGGTCAATTCCCATGAACTCTAAACCAGAATTCCTAGTATGAACCAAAATGCCACCAACTGTTGGTTGATAGATATGATTCTATATAAGGTGATTTAGCCTTCATAATAACAACAATTTGAGTTTTACTCCCCATGGACAAAAAGTAGCATACTACCAATTTATTTCACTGACACTAACTTAACAATTAACTGTACCTGACATGATTTAAACACCTTTAAATTATAGGAAGTACACCAATATATTACTATTTGGCTCCAGCAGTTAAACCAGTGATTATTGACATACTGAACAATGATTCAAAAGATGTATAATAAGAAATAAATCATTATATTGCTGAAGGTTTATTTTTAATTGGCCCAGCCAAATAAAATTTGTTACATGGTAAACGTGTTATAATTTTATTCATTTAGAGTGATGATCTATAAATTACAAATTTCATATTAGTACAAAGGCTGAGTTTTTTGTTTGTTTGTTGTGAGACGGAATCTCGCTCTGTTGCCAGGCTGGAGTGCAGTGGCATGATCTTGGCTCACTGCAACCCCCACCTCCCGGGTTCAAGCGATTCTCCTGCTTCAGCCTCCCTAGTAGCTGGGACCACAGGTGCATGCCACCACACCTAGCTAATTTTTGTATTTTCAGTAGAGATGGGGTTTCACCATGTTGGCTAGGATGGTCTCGATCTTTTGACCTTGTGATCCGCCCACCTCGACCTCCCAAAGTGCTAGGATTACAGGCATGAGCAAGGATGAGTTTTTTTAGATATTGATACTGATATCACAATAGCTCATAAAATTACCACTATATTCCAGAAAAATATAATCAAATAATAATAGAAATCCTTTATTCTTTAATGTATGCTAGTGACAAAAATTCAGTTAGTTGACAAAATCATCATATTTGATATATCAGGATGACTTCCAGCATATAAAATGTCAACTACCAGGTGTAAATGTAAAATGATTCCCATTTTCTAAAATCCCCATTCATCCATTGTATAATATATCACACTTCATGCTGTTTTACATTATGTAAAATAAACAATGAATGCAGACTCTGTGTTTTAATGCCTGAGGTGTGAAATTAGTTCTCTGCCAAGTGTGTTTTTGATTGTTAGAGATTTAAAACGTTCAGAAGTGTGTCAATCTGAGACCACATTTCTTCAGTTCACTTAAGAGAAATGAAAAGCAATCTAGTCATTTAAAAGAACAGAATAAGACGGGGTTACAGAATGTACCGTGTTGTGATTTTGCACAGTCTTTGATATTCATTGCATTTTGTGCACACTACTAACTCAGGCAATAAATAATTTGCATAGTCAGTTTTCCTAATTTTTCCTCTGAGGCTCCCTTACGTTGCAGTTATCACAAATCCTCCATTATAACAAGATCATCTTGTTTACAAAAGTATAATCTCAAAAAACATTTGCATCCTTATGTAATCAAGTACTTGTTCACATGATGGTGTGTCCCACCTAATCTTCTATTTGCAAATTTTTATTTCTGCACAAGTAGAAATACTTTTCTGGCTAACAAAAAGCTTTGGGGACTTCTGAGCTGAGATGGTAGAATAAAACAGAATTTCCTCTCCCAACATAAAATTTTTTTTAAAGACAGGAAAGGGGTCATTAGTACAATATAAGGCATGGTTCCCCACACCAAAGATGAAACTCTGTCTCTGAGGAACTAGACAGCAGGTAAAGGAAGAGACCTTGAGAGGAGCAAAGAGTGGGCAGAGAAGGAGAGACAGAGAGAAAGACTGAGATAGAGAGACAGAGAGAGGGAGAGACACAGAGGGAGTCAGAGAGAGACAAAGACAGAGACAGATGGAGAAAGAGACAGAGAGATAGAAAGAGATAGAGACAGAGAGAGACAGAGACTGAGAGAGAGGGAGATTCAGAAAGACAGAGACAGACAGAGACAGAGAGCATAAAATTTAGTGGAACAAAAAATTAGCAAAATCCAGGAAAATTTGGACAGCAGCAATTAATCAATCCAATGCCATGAAGCTCAAAAAGTGACAGTCAAGAGGGAAAAAAAAGATGAGATTCTGGAGCAAGGTGGAAGGTATTTAACAGGGAAGCACCTAACCCCTCCCCCATCACTATCACTCAGAGGCCAAATAGTGAGTCAGGGAATCTGAGTCATCTCCTAATACCCCAAATGTGAGGGAAAAGGAACTGTGTGATGTTCCAATGGGGAAAAGTGGAAAGAGCTACAGGGAAGAAAGAGGTAAAGTTTGGGAAATGAATAATGACACTAAGAACGTGAGTCCCTCTAATGGAAGCAAAGGCCCCCAGGCTACAAATATAATAAGCAAAAGGGCAGATCCATTTCTTTGTTCCCTCAATGAGAATAGGACATGTATTCCAATTACTTTCCAGGAAGCCTAGGATGAGATGTTTAACAAAATCTCAGAAGTGAAAATAGAGCCAAAATATTCTAATAGACACTGCATGGAATTTAGCTCAACTCTTCCTAATTTCCCTCCCCACAGACCTTCACCATTGAAGACATAAGAAATACACAGCAATCCACTGTGATTTGGTGAAGAAATCCAAAAAGTTTCCCATAGAATTAAAAGGGAGTCACCTCGCAAATACAAGTTTTTGTTTTGTTTTGTTTTGTTTTTTGAGATGAAGTCTTGCTCTTATCATCCAGGCTGGAGTGCAGTGGCGTGGACTCAGCTCACTGCAACCTCCGCCTCCCAGGTTCAAGCGATTCTCCTGCCTCAGCCTCGCAAGTAGCTGGGATTACAGGCGCATGCCACCATGCCCAGCCAATTTTTGTACTTTTAGTAAAGACGGGGTTTCACCATGTTGGCCAGGCTGGTCTCCAACTCCTGACCTCAGGTGATTCACCCGCCTCGGCCTCCCAAAGTGCTGGAGTTACAAGCGTGAGCCACCATGCCCAGCTGCAAATGCAAGTTTTGTATGAAGTTACCACAAGTGCATGCACATGTGCGCACGCACACACACGTACACAAACACACCCACTACATACTACACAAAAAAGGAGAAAAGGAAGACAGCGAGGGCTACAGGAAGAAAGGGAAGAAATGGAAGGGAAGACTACATGAAAAAATTGTCAAAGAATCCAGCCTAATAAGAACACATAGCCTACAGATGAAAATTCCGAATAATTTTAAAATCAATTTAATAGCCATCAGTTCAAGACAACAAAAGTTCAAAGATTGGATGACTAAAGAACACAATGAGATAAGAAAAAAAAGTGTATTAGTCAGAGTTCTCTAGAGAAACAGAACAAATAGGATGTATGCATATTTATTCAATAGGATGTGCATGTACATAGAGAGAGAGAGAGAGAGAGAGACAGAGAGACAGAGAGAAAGAAAGAGATACCAAATTTTATTCTAAGAAACTGGATTCATGATTATGGGACAGGCAAGTCTGAGATTTCTAGGGCATTCTGGAAATTTCTGCAGGAATTAATGTTGCAGTCTTTAGTACAAAGGCAGTGTGGAGGCAGAATCCTTCCTCTTCAGGAGACCCTTGTCTTTTCTCTTAAGACCTTCACCTGATTTGATTAGGCCCACTCAGATTATGAAGGATAATCTGCATTACTTAGAACCTACGGATTTAAATATTAATCCCATCTAAAAATACCTTCACAGTAACAGCTAGACTTATGTTTTACCAAACATGGAGTGCCATAACCCGGCCAAGTAAATACATAAAATTAACCTTCAGAGAGAAAGAAAGAGAGATGAGAGACAGAGAGATATTGAGGTTGCAAGCTTAAAAAAATAAATTGAGGGTCAAAGCAACATAATTAAGATAATTGGAAGGATTTGCAAGATAAAAAAATTTAAAAAGATAGTAGCTAAATGAGAAACTAAGAGAAACAGAATAAATGTAGCTAACAGTCAAATTACTAACACAGAAAAAAAGCTTGACAAAATTATGTTTTGTCTTTAAAATCCAAGTATAGTAAAGCAATAAAGATAAAGTACATACTATGAAGGACAGAAAGGGATGATCCAAAATAGAAGTAGAAAACTCAAAAAACATAAATTTCCATGGACAAAAACAAAATTATTCTATAAATCAACAAAACATGCCAGATTTCAGGGAAAAAAATTGATGCAGAATGCTAAATATTAAGACATATCCTAGTTAAGTTTTTCAACTTCAAGAAGTAAAGAAACAATTCACCAGATTTTTTTAAAAATCAAGCTGGCCTCAGATTTCTACACACAACATTTTTTAATGCCGTAAGCATAGGAGCAACATCTGCAGAATTCTAAAGGGAAGATAACCTAGCACACAGCCATCATATTAGTCAAATATAAAGACAGCAGGCAGTCATTCCAAAAAAAAAAAGAATTTGGAGACCACAAAACTCACAAGCCTTTCTTCAAAAACTACTTTTTTAAAATTTCATTTTTTAAAATTTTGTATTTTTAAGTAGAGACAAGATCACACTATGTTGCCCAGGCTAGTCTCCAACTCCTAAGCTCAAGCAATCTTCCCACCTTGGCCTCTCAAAGTGCTGAGATTACCTGTGTAAGCCACCATGCCTGATTTAAGAGACAAATCAAAATGTAAAACGATTTTTATAGGATGAATGAAATTTAAAAAGACCTCAGGAATGGTGAAACAATGTAAAAACAACAAATAACGAGTATTGGCTCCATTTACGTATAGTATACTAAGAGACTTGTGTAGATTATGTCTATAGGGTGGTATATAAGTGCTATAAACTTTGACAGTATGAAAATAATAATGTTACTAACAAAAATTAGAAGCTTAAGGAAGAAAAGTAAAAAGAAATGTGAGAGTACTAATGCCCAATCCTGAAAGCAAAAAGTCAATCAACACCATCTTAAAGATGCATATTTTAAAAAGGCTCTAAACTCTAAACTCTTAATATTTTCCATAATCCTTTTATCTAATTTTATTTTTTTGAGACAGAATCTTACTCTGCTGCCCAGGCTATAGTGCAGAGGTGAGATCTCGGCTCACTGTAACTTCTGCCTCCCAGGTTCAAGCAATCCTCTCGCCTCAGCCTCCCGAGTAGCTGGGATTACAGGCACACGCCATCATGCCCCGATAATTTTTGCATTTTTCGTAGAGACTGGGTTTCACCATGTTGCCAGGCTGGTCTTGAACTCTTCACCTCAAGTGACCTGCCTGCCTCAGCCTCCCAAACTGCTAGGATTACAGGTGTCAGCCACCGCACCCAGCCCCCTTTTACTGAACTTTTAAAGGATCTTTTAGAAAATAATTCTTGTGGTGAAAAAACATGGTGAGTTTCAGCAGTTTCCTCTATCTTACCTCATTTTTGTTTGTTCCTGCTAATTTGTATAAAATGAAATTTATTTTGTTTTCAAAATATCACTTACAATATGATCCTATTTCATAAAAAATACTTCAAAGATTTCTTTCTAGCCTGTATTTGCATATGTACATAAAAAGATAATGGGAAAATGTTCACTTACTATGATGGTTGTTTTGAGGCAGTGAGATTGGAGATCACTTTTATTACTTTGTTTTCTGTAATTTCTGAATTTCTTAAGTTCTTTACTGCAAAAATAAGAGTAATTTTTCTGTGAAAAAAACTTTGGTGTTATTTGATAAAAATGAGTTCCACAGCCATAATAATGTTTTCTGCATATATAAATTTGAAAGTAACATGTATTGTGATGAACCTTAACTTTCTTAAATCATGTATGTCTCATTTTCAGAATTAGGTTATTTTTTGAAGAGAAAAATAAAGGTGTATAACTGTTAATATGCCTACCACATCACTAAGCACTTAAAAATTACATATTTGTACATGAAAAAGAAAGTATAGGCTTCTTTTTGCACTTTGAGCACTAGGGAATTGTTCTACAGGCAATCAAAAATTATTCTGATATTCAAATATGTTCATACTGTTTTTTAAAACACACAGAAACATTTAAAACACAAGATGCACAAATAATGCTGTAGCATGATACTTTTTAAAGGAGAAAAATTAAATATATTTAAATTTGTTCATGTATTTATAAAGAACCTCTAGAAGAATACAGAAAAACAATGTTAGTAATTTTATCTTGAACTTTTAAAATCACATATACTTCCATTATTACTCCCTAATCTTTCTGCAGAAGTTTTTTTCTTAATATTTAAACTGGCCAAAGCAATCTTTTTCAATAATAGTCATTATTCAAACTTCCATGAATCTAAATAGCAACTGCAGTAAAACAAAATCCCTCACCACTTTTCCAGACCCTGTTCATTCCCTTGACAATAAAAAGAGTATGAAAAGTGATTAAATGCTCATTTACCCAGGAACCCTCTCAAGTGCTATTTAATTCAAGGTGTGTGGATTATAGCTACTGAAACGACCATGAGGTGGTAGGATCCATACACAAATAAGAAGGGTAGAAAATTATGTATAAGGAAAGTATATATACAAATACTTCCCCTGTGAGCTGAAAGGAGACACAGAAATTCACACCAATAAATAAGTACTTAAATAAAATACTTGATTAATTATGTCTTATTAACTCCCTTGACTTCAAGAAATGGGGTAGCATAAGCATAGTATAACAGAGTTTTTTAATTAAAATGCTAATTTCTGTATTTTTTATAGACAGGGGTCTCACTATGTTGCCCAGGCTGATCTTGAACTCCTGAACTCAAGGGATCCTCCAGCCTTAGCTTCCCAAAGTGCTGGGGTTACACCATGCCCAGCCCAGTATTTTTAATGAGTTTGCAACTGAGGAGAATCCAGGGGAAAGCAAATATTCTTTATGTTTTCTCCTCTTTAGACATAAAGCCTGATTTTATAGACCAGTGTTCCAAAGTTCAGACCCAGAAGAATTATGATAAAAAGAGAGCTGTTATCCAGGCCAGATCTTCTCCCACGCACCCATTCAATATATTACATTTACAGAGAACTGATGTACCCCTGCAAAGGAGCGGGGGCTGAGCCACAGCAGGGGCAGCTTCATCCTCTGTCTAACTATCCTTTAAAAGATAGCAGTATTTTTGGTTTTTAATGAATTCATTAAGCAGAGGCAGAGTGAGTCATCGGAAAAAAGCTAGGTCTATTCTCAGAAAATGGGGGATACCTCAGCAAAGCCATTAATGAGATGACTAGAAAAAAATATAGAGTAATTGATTTGAATCACTAAGAATGTCAAGTTGAATACATTAGTATTTTGTGATCCTATCAGTCAGTCAAAGGTAAACACAGCCTTTTAATCAAATGTAATTAAATTTTTGCTATAAGTCCAAGTCTTTTTTTTAATAATTTCAACTTTCATTTTGGATTCATGGGGAGCATGTGCCGGCTTGTTACATGGGTATATTAAGCGATGCTGAGGTTTGGGATACAAATGATCCCATCACCCAGGTAGTGAGCATAGCACCAAATAGGTAGTTTTTCAACTCTTTCTTCCCTCCTTCCCTCCTGCTTCTAGTACTCTCCAGTGTCTAGTGTTCCCACATTAACGTTCATGAGTATTCAGTGTTTAGCTCCCACTTTTAATTGAGAACATGCGGTATTTGGTTTTCTGTTTCTGCATTAATTTGCTTAATTGGCCTCCAATTACATCTATGTTGCTGCAAAGGTGTAAATTCAAGTTTTCATAACCACAGCCAAAATGCCAGTTGAGCCACACACACACACAAAATCCCTTAAGTGTTTTTAAATATTCTTCAAAACACCATTCTACAAATTAAATTATTTTCATGTTTGTTCCCAAATGATTTGGGGTTAGTATACTTGCGGGTATATATATAAGAAAAGAGAATCTAAAAAAGGATTCATGGATATTTACGGAGATAATATACAGCATATGTATGCCTTAGAAAAAATAAAGATAGTCTGAAAATTTATTTATTAAAATATATATATAGTCTGGAAAATGGTTATTTAATCAGTATAGTTGAAATCCTTATTTTATGTTTTATAATTTTGGTTATTTCTAATCTTTACAAATAAAGGGCCAGGCATGGTGTCTCACACCTGTAATCCTAGCACTTTGGGAGGCTGAGGCAGGTGGATCACTTGAGGTCAGGAGTTCGAGATCGGCATGGCCAACATGGTGAAACCCCCATCTCTATTAAAAATACAAAAATTAGCCGGACGTGGTGTCTCACACCTATAATTCCAGCTACCCAGGAGGTTGAGGCAGGAAAATCGCTTGAACCCGGGAATCGGAGGTTGCAGTGAGCCAAGATCACATCACTGTATACCAGCCTGGGTGGCAGAGCAAGACTATGTCACAAAAAAAAAAAAAAAAAAGAAAGAAAGAAAAGAAAAATTTACTGTAAAACAGCTTAGTTTTCCATTGTTTTTTAATTAAAGCTGAGCAATAAAAAATCCTTAGGAAAAATAAATTCTAACCAATTATTTTATGTAAACAACTGATTCACATCCTAGGTAAGGATCTTCTAGGTAAGACAATCTCCTGGGTAAGATTTAGAAGCAGCTCACCTATAGTGAATTTTATAGAATCCAGATAAAACATGGGTTACAGATGTTATTATAATATAGCATTCTGTTTGAAGTTTCATATTGTTTGCCCTCTTTTCTTATAATACCTTTCTAGCAATCGTTAGATGCTAATTATGAATTTTGAAAACTCCCAATCATCCAAACAGACAGGTAGACACTAATTTATATTAAAACAGAAATTGTGCCCTTTAGGCTTTAATCATATAAGTATACAAATATGATTGCTAGTCTATTCACATTTAAATTGTGTAGATTAATACACTCCTACTGTTACAACTCATGGGTGTTTTGAAAGGTAACCAAATTGAAAACACCACTCCTGCCAATGCAAGGATGCTTTTATTATTGGTGTTAAAGCAGAGTTTTGTCACTAAATATATATAACATAATAATTTAAAAGAGTTGAAATTATACAATGGAGTAATTAGTACTACATAAATGACCTTCTAAATTACTTTTTAGACAATATTCAATTGTTCATGAGAAACTAGTCATTGAGATATAGGAAAACAAACCTGCAAAATGGAACAATCCCGGTCTAACTTGTGGGTTACCACTCCTCCCTGATCTGCACCAACAAATAACTTTATCTTTAAAGAGCTCATCATTTATATAAAAAGACACTGGTTGAAATGAAAATGTGTAGAAGAAAACAATCCTCATAAGATGAAATAAGCACTGGCTTGCTATAGGGTGACATAACATCTATCAATAAAATGAAACAGCTGTCTCAGAAAACAAAGATAAAAGCCAAATGCCTTCATAAAGGAAAAGAAAATAAGACCATTCTGTATTATTCAAACTCAGAAGTCCTGGAGACAAAGAAAGGTCATTGACAGGCACATCAGCTCTGATAGTGGTACCTATACTGAACGCTGAGGTCCAGGGGGTCAACCCTGTTCGCAATGGTTTCAGTCTAAATGATATCTGTTCGGACATCTTTCCTGGCCACTCTCTCTAAGTGTTCTCTACTCATTCACCCAAGTCAGCAGCAACATTCTTTATCCTCACACTTGTCATTTCCTTCAAGGCACTTATCGCTTTACTCTCTTGCCTTTGCTGCTCCAGGAGGGCAGAGTTCACTTCAAATATATTCATTACAACATTCCCGGTAACTAACATGGTACCAAGCACATAGTAGGCATCCATAGTGCCAAGAACATAGTGGGTATTTGTTACAGAACAAATTAACAACTGTTCCACTGCCACAGAGAGTACACCTAGGTCAAACCAGTCCCACAAAGGTAAGCTATAACCCTCTAAGGATGGATTCTGCAGCTTTCACTTCATCATCGTAGTGTTCTACCCAACTGACTTTACAGTGCTACTGAACTCATCATTGTGAAAAATGTTAACAGATCATTAACAGGCTCCCAAAATTAAACCCAGAAATTCTTCCCCTTTTATTGTGAAAAGGCTAGGCTCTGCTACCAAGGGGAAGAGAGAGGTCAAGTCTGTGAGAGAGGTCAGATCTGCAAGTTGTAGAGTTTTTGTGTCATGTTTATGCTACACATTATCATTATGTTATGGAAAGAAACATTCATTTACTGACAAACTTTAGGTACTTTATACTTGCTGTTGAAACAAAAAGGAAATGGGCTAGGTGATGGTTAATTTTATGTATCAACTTGACTGGGCTAAAGGATGCCC
Source organism: Gorilla gorilla gorilla (assembly GCF_029281585.2). NCBI lineage: Eukaryota > Metazoa > Chordata > Mammalia > Primates > Hominidae > Gorilla > Gorilla gorilla. Next base: position 18,295,703 of record NC_073230.2, read on the forward strand.
TGATAGCTGAAAAAGTATTATTTCTGGAAGAGATGAGTTTGAATGGGTAGAGCAGATAAAGACTGCCCTCACTTTTACAGATGGGCATCATCCAATCTACTGAGGGCCTGAGTAGAACTAAAAGGTGAAGAAAGCACAATTTGCTTCCTGTTTGAGCTGGGACATCCATCCTGCCCTCGAACATGGGCAATCCTGGTTCTCAGGCCGTTGGACTAGAAAAAGACTTAACACCATTGGATGCCCTGCCCCCGCTTCTCAGGCCTTCAGATGTAGGCTAGGAGTTACACCACGGGCTCTCCCGATTCTCAGGCCTTTGGACTCAGGCTGAATTACACCTCTAGCTTTCCCAGTTCCAAGCTTGCAGACAGCAGATTGTGGGACTTCTTGCCCTCTGTAATCATGTCAGCCAATTCCTATAATAAATCTCCATATACATTGTATCCTGTTAGTTCTGTTTCTCTGGAGAACTCTAATACAGGCTACCATCTGTACTTCAAGTGCAGACGTAGTATTTTTAAAACTTCAACATAACAATAATGATTTAAATCCTAATCTTGAAAATGACTAATTTCTCAAAAACATTAAATCTCAATAGAAGCCATAAATTAATATACTTTCACATTTTAAAATGTTTATTATGCCTTTAGTAGATAAAATGCATTAATTCTATTTAGAGTACTATGCCCTAGTAATCTACACCATAGCATAGTAACAATTATCATAAAATGAACACATACTATCTATTAGGCATTTTATAAGTATTATTTCATTTCAGGAAATAACTATTTATAGCACTGTTTGACATTTGAGCGACTTGAGGCTCAGAAAGATTAAAAAACTTTCTCTAAAGTCAAGTGGCTAGTAATGATAACCACATAAACCTTGCAGTTAAGCGTTACTCTATGGACAATGAAAAGCACAAAGAAATGTTTTGATCAGCCAAGCAATATTCTAATATCAGAAGAAGAATCTTCATCTAGAAAAAAAAAGAAGAAAAATGATCAGTCATTTTAAGATATTGAATATATAGGTTCTGCAAAGCCAAAAATTATCATTTCCTTCACACGTTGTGCCTTGGGTAAATTTCTTAAAATAATTATTCTAAATTGTTCTGAAACCTATCCTATACCTCTCTCTTCTTGAAAGAAAATCTCTTTGGGCCAAGCATGGTGACTCATGCCTGCACTCTGGGAGGACAAGGCAGGAGGATCACTTGAGCCCAGGAATTCAAGACCAGCCTTGGCAACATAGCAAGACCCCTATCTATACCAAAAAAAAAAAAAAAAAAAAAAAATCTAAAAAATTAGCCAGGCATGGTGGCACCTCTAGTCCCAGCTACTTGGAAGGCTCAAGCAGGAGGACCCATTGATCCCAGAAGTCAAGGCTGCAGTGAGCCATGATCTCACCACTGCACTCAAGGCTGGGTAACAGAGCAAGATGCTGAAAAATAAATTCTTCAGCCAGGCATTGCGGTATACACCTGTAGTTGCAACTACTCAGGAAGCTGAGGTAGGAGGACCCCTTGAGCCCAGGAGTTCGAGGCAAGCCTGGCCAACATAATGAGAGCTCATCTCTCTAAAAAAAAATACTTTTAATTTTAAAAAAGGAAACCCTTCTAAGTTACAGGTTTGTATCTTAAAATATGGTATTAAAAATATGTGAAAGAAGATGATAAGTGATATTATTACCCATAAAACTCCAAATTCCAAAGGTTCCCTGTGGTTGCTACTGTTGTTGGAAGTTCACAGCATAGCCTATTAATGCTGTTACATCCCACAGACAATCTCACATTCTGAAGGTGGATCCTGGAATGTGGAAGACAATTCATGCAAAATTTTATTTTCTCTATCCTCCTACCCTGCTTAGATTGAATACAGAATTTTTTTTGCCAATTTAATTGCTATCCCAAGCAGGATACAAATAGATGCCTTATATCCTGCAACTACTATATGTTCATTCAAGTAGCTTTTTCTTGAATCCAACAAAATAGTTTTTTTCATTTACAATTTTATGTGTCTTGAGTGAGCATTGACTTTGTGTCCTTCCTAACAGATGACCATGAAGTCTGACATAGGTTGCTTAGCAACTGCCTTATGCCCAGAAGTAGAAATAACTCTTTGATATACTCACTATGTGTATTTCTCTTGATTTATTTCATTTGTGTTTAACATGGTAGATCAAACAGAATCATTAGAATCCTACTAACACCTCCAAGGGTAGAAGAGTTCCTGGTCCACTCTAAGTACTCAGAGATCAAAACAGCTTACACATCATCACAGAACAGTCCTGCAGAGTAAAAGAACGACAAAATACACTGTGCCTGTTACCAAGGACAAGGTGTGTACATTCTCATCAGCACTCACACCATTGTATTCTTTGAGACTTGAAAAGAAGTCTCAACATTGTTATTGCAAGTTTCACTTTTTGCTACATGATAAAGGACTATATCTTTCCTACTGTATTGTCTGCTAAAAAGTCTTTGATCCTGAAGGACAATCCATTGTTTTAATGCATGATATAGTGTAATTCACCATGCAGCAAGAACAATACTAATCACCCTCTTGTTTGCATCAACCATCACTCTTCAACCCTCATCACATCTGATCTAATCTAAGCTCATTTATATTATTCATGACTTGTTTGTGTAGAAAGAAGTCAACCAAATATGTAGTGGTATTGTACCTCAGAACTATAATCTATGCAGAAAGGTCCTGGATCTAAAATTAGAAAATGAAGAATTGAAAAGCTTTTAAGACATAATTTGGGGTTGGGAATATGAGGTTAATATTAGTATGTAATGAATACGAAAACTTAGAATATCATAAAGGTAAAAGTTAAGAAGAATCTTAATAAAGAAAATTTCAGTAAGAATTTTGTAAGCCTACTGCTTTTATCATAAGTTTAGGAATTTTGACGTTCTGGAAAACTATTCTTTTTTTACACTAAAGAAAATAACAAGTGAAAAACCTTTTGAAATTGTAAAAAGTCCATTTTAAAAACATAAAGTTACAAAAATAATACTACCAAGGTAAAATTCACTGCACTTACAAGATTAATGTTTAAGGGATTATTTTGTTTTAGAAAATAATTAAAAAATCACTGTCTATGAAATGGAGACTTTTTAAAAAATTATAGTAATCTATACAGTGGACTATAGTTAAATAAATTTAACAATCTATACAAGAATCCTCTGCTTCAGTTTCTTCTTCCCTCTTGTTAATGATGTAAATCTCTATGTACTAGTATGGAAACATTCCCAAAATGAATTGAAAGGTGAATAAACTAGAGGGTAGAATAAAGTAAGGGACATGATGCATTTGTGTTCAAAAAGAGGAGTTTTATATATGTATATGGGTATAAATATTGCATGTATATGATATGTTATATACACATACATACATATAAAATATTTCTAGAAGAATACATGAACTGGAAACAATTTTTGCCTTTGGAAACTGGAAGATATGGGTAGACAAGAGACTAATTTTTTTATTGCACATCCAGGCAAACCATCTTAATAGGAAAACTTTGTTTCTCTTTTTGTTCTGCTCATGTGTGATGACAGAGACAGAAAGATATACAGTTTCTTTTACTTATTGATATAGAAAGAGCACATAACACATAGTGCTCACTAGACCCAAGAGTTGCACAGGCTTATATCAAGAAAGACTGATTTACAATAAGAAAGCAAGGAACTAAGGGGAAAAACTTATATTATCTGGTTTATAGTCCAATCTTCTAACCCAAACGCCAGCAAACAGAATTAACAAGATTTCAGAATATTAAAGAATAGTACTTTTCTATGAAATATTATTTCTCTTAGGTCTGAAACCTGGCTTTTTATAGTTCTAACAGCAAAGGAAAATTTAATAAGGAATTATTCTAAATCAATGCAAAAGACCAAAACTTCTTTTAAGTGACCTAATTGTCAGAATGCACAAGCACCATAATTGTATCATGCAGTAAAGAAAGAGAGATACTCTAATGCAATGCATTCCAAAGTGCTCTCCACAGAACACTGCCCCTATGAGTAGCTTTAACAAAAAAGAGTCCCATGGTCCAATAAGTTTAGGACGTTGCATACTGTATTCCTCTCAAAAAAAAAAGAAAACTAAAAACATTGGTATATTGAAGGCTCTGTGTAATTGGTGTAGTAAAGAAATTTAACTTCTTTGACTACATACAAATGTGAAAGTCATTTTGACACACACAACTATTAAAATTCCCAGGAACTAGTAATTCATTGATCCCATTTTGGGAAACACTGCTCTGACAATATAAAAGCCAAAGTGATGACTTTTCCAATGGGGAAAAATATACTTTATCAATGAATTGGTAAGATTAGTAATAAGAGGAAACGATTAAACTGATTGGTCTGCTCTAATTAGAGTTACATTAAGTTACTTGATAAGGCACTGCAATTAATTTTCAGGAATAATTAAGCTACCCTTTATCCAAATCCTGTCACATCATTGTTTTGTTTTTATCATAGTATCTGTCACTGCCTGGTTTTGGTTCATTTATGTGTTTATTTGTTATTGTCTATCCCCACATAGCAACGTAAGCTCCCTAAGAGTTGAGATCTTGTCTGTCTTACTCAATGCTACATTTCCAGCACTTTGAATAGCATTTGTTCAAATTAGTCTCTCAACAAATGTTCACAGAATACTTGAATAAATCTAGTTTACTTCTCTTTGTTAACTCTCTAAGTCAAAAGAGTACCCTCTACTTTGTCTCCCAAGATGTTAGTGGTTAAAGAAATATTCTGGGCCGGGCGCGGTGGCTCACGCCTGTAATCCCAGCACTTTGGGAGGCCGAGGCGGGTGGATCACGAGGTCAGGAGATCGAGACCATCCTAACACAGTGAAACCCCGTCTCTACTAAAAATACTAAAAATTAGCCGGGCGTGGTGGCGGGCGCCTGTAGTCCCAGCTACTCGGGAGGCTGAGGCAGGAGAACGGCGTGAACCCAGGAGGCGGAGCTTGCAGTGAGCCGAGATCGCGCCACTGCACTCCAGCCTGGGCGACAGAGCGAGACTCCGTCTCAAAAAAAAAAAAAAAAAAAAAGAAATATTCTGTGCTGATGTACTAGCTATGCTACTATGAATAGGTCACCTATTCCATGCCTCAGTCTCTTTAGCCATACTAAAACTGTTGAGACAGTGAGTGAATACATATCAAGTGCTTAGAAAAATGTCTAGTGTGTGGTAACCAAAAGCATTAGCTATAAAAGTAATAATGATATCATCTAAGAAAAAACTATTAAACTCAAGTAAATTTGAAAAATACCTGACTTACAAGGTTAAACAGGTATTTCACTACATGTTCAGAGCTTTTACCATGCTGCTAATATGCTTATGTGAATCTATGAGAAGTAGATACAGTTGGAACAATTCCAAAACTTGACCTTCATACTTTCACAGAACACATATTAGTATCTCCTAGAATGCCAGCACTCCCAGAAACACAGTTGGGGAAGAACTCAATTAGAAGTTCTTGTCTAAAGCAAACATATGTAGAAGACCTCTCTCCACCCGCCCCAGAACACACACAAATTCCCATGACTGATGAACCGAAAAGTGAGTGGATGCAAAAGGCACTTCTATCATGGCCTAATTTATTACCAATATCTCTTTTACCTTTGGCTCTGGAGGTCAAGAATGGTTTGGATGTTAGTGTTGTCTTTCCTTGAGGTCCCCAATATTCTCTTATCACTTTAACTGTTGGCTGGATGGTTTTACATGAGGCCAAATCCTGGACTCCTATCTTCCGACTTTTCTACCCTGGGGCTAGCATAGAACTGTTGCCACTCTTGTTTTTTAGCTACCTTATCTTGCAAAAGATCTAAGCCAACATTCTTTATTATAGCCTTTTCACTCAATGACACCTTGAAGGATAAAAGAGAATTTAATCATGATCAAAAGGCTAAAGTTGTAGTAAAAGAAAGAAAATTTGAAAGTCTTTCACCTAACAAGCCTCTACATAAATGAAAAGGATTAAGGGTTGATTTTTAATGCCATTTAAAGGGAAATCATTTTTACTTAAACATAGATCAAAACAGAATCAGAATCCCAGGGGCCAATAAAGGCACCTCCTGACAAGAGACATGGGAGAAGAACAGAGATGACTCAAAGCAAAGAAGTGTGCGGTGTTGTGAAAACATGGGCTCTGGAGCATAGAACCTGAACTGGAATTTCAGCACTACCACCTCCCAGCTGCGGATCCTCTCTAAGTTTCCATATTTTCATCTACAAAAATATAAAACCCTATATAGATAATATTCATTGAGCACTTCCTAGGTACCAGGCCCTTTCTAGATGGTTTACATGAATTAACTCATTGATTCCTCATGTTCATGTGCTCTAGATGAGGACCACCAGGAGCACACCTATAGTTAAACAAGGTTGGGTTTATTGACTTGTTACAACAAGAAAGATGACACATCTGAAAACTATGTGGCATCTCGGCAAGTGGTTGTTAGAAAGGACTGGGATTCAGGATTGAGTTTAGGTGCTTTAAGGAGAGTATGAAAGTGGAACCTTGCTCTGGATTTACAACAGTCAGAAAGTGAGGGTAATTCTATAATTGGTAAATTAATTGTTATCTAGAACGCAGGAAGGGTAGAATAAGGCTAGATTTATAATTGGGAAAGCAGTTATCGTCACTCATTCTAGCCAAGATACGGGGATGCTTGGTCATTTTTGTAGCTCTTGTTTTTGTCTATGTTCAGACATAATTATACAGTGGTCTGGTCTCATTTTTGTCTTCACTCACCACAATCACAGAGTGGCCTTGTCTGATGTTGATGTTCTAAGAGTTTATTTACACTCAGCAGGCAAACATGGCAACCTAGCTGCCAGTGTCTGTCCCGTTTCCAGGAACGCCATGATCTAGATGATAGAGCCAGGCCAGCTCCTGGCTGTCAGGCACTGCTTTCTTTCCCTTCTCACTCACATCAACCCTATTAGATAGGCATTATTTGTACAGATTTTTAAATTAACAAATAAAAATAGTATATACTTATTGTGTACAACATGATGTTTTAAAATACGTAAACATTGTGGAATGACTAAATTAAGCTAATTAGCATATGTATTATCTCACATGCATAGGGTTTTTTGTGGTGAAAACATTTAAACTCTACTCTCTTAGCAATTACACTGCTCTTAACTATAGTCATCACGTTGAACAATAGGTATCTTTAACTTTTTCCTCCTATCTAACTGAAATTTTATATCTTTTAACCAACATCTCCCCAACCCCACCTTTCCCCCTGCCCCTGACCTCACACCATATCTAGATCTTAAAGATGAAGAAACAGTGCCCACTCAGCTATTAAATGACAAGTGTGGAATTTGAATCCAGATATGTACTAGACACTGACTCCTCACCTCTATGCTATTAGACTTCTAAGTGTTAGCAATCTTCACATTATAGGATGCTTGTGAAGGTTGCCGATGATGCATGCACATGCCTGGCTCATGACAAGACTTTGAACAAAAAAAAAATTGGGCTTCTATTATTATTAATCAGAAAAACTAAAACTTCTTTTTCAACTTTTATTTTAGGTTCAGGAGGTACACGTGCAGGTTTGTTACCTGGGTAAATTGTGTGTCACAGGTGTTTGGTATACAGATTATTTCATCATCCAAGTAATGAGCATAGTATCCAATAGGTAGTTTTTTGACCCTCACCCTCCTCCCACCCTCCACCCTCTACCCTCAAGTAGTCCCTGGTGTCTATTGTTCCCTTCTTTGTGTTCACAGGTGCTCAATGTTTAGCTTTCACTTAAAGAGAGAACATGCAATATTTTTGTGTTCTTGCATTAATTTGCTTAGGAGTATGGCCTCCAACTGCATCCATGTTGCAGCAAAGGACATGATTTCATTCTTTTTTATGGCTGGGTAGTATTCCATGGTATACGTGTACCACATTTTTCTTATCCAGTTCACTGTTGATAGGCATCTAGGTTGATTCCGTGTCTTTGCTATTGTGAATAGTGTGGCAATGAACATTCTACCTTATGGTAGAATGATTTATATTCCTTTGGGTATATACTCAGTAATGGGATTGCTGGGTCAAATGATAGTTCTGTTTTAAGTTCTTTAAGAAATCTCCAAACTGCTTTCCATGGTGGCTGAACTAATTTACATTCCCATCGGCAGTGCATAACTATTTCCTTTTCTCTGCAGTCTCACCAGTATCAGTTGTTTTGACTTTTTTTTTACCTTCGACACAAGCTCAATATTTTGACTTTTTAATAATGGCCATTCTGACTGGTGTGAGATGGTATCACATTGTAGTTTCAATTGGCATTTCTCTAATGATTAATGATGTTGAGCATTTTTTCATATGTTTGTTGGACAATTGTATGTCTTCTTTTAAGAAGCGTCTCTTCATGTCCTTTGGCTACTTTTTAATGAGGTTGCTTCTTTTTTGCTTGTTAATTTGCTCAAGTTCTTTATAGATTCTGAATATTAGACCTTTGTTGGATGCATAGTTTGCAAACATTTTTTCCATCCTGTGGGTTGTTTGTTTACACTGTTGATAGTTTCTTTTGCTGTGTAGAAGCAATTTTTTAAATTAGATCCCATTTGTCAATTTTTGGTTTTTTTGCAATTGCTTCTGGAGTCTTTGTCATGAAATCTTTGCGAGGGCCAATGTCCAGAATGGTATTTCGTATGTTTTCTTCTGGAGTTTTTAATAGTTTTAGGTGTTACAATTAACTATTTAATCTATCTTGAGTTGATTTTTGTATATGGTGAAAGGAAGGGGTCCAGTTTCGGTTGTCTTCATATGACTAGTCAGTTATCCCAGCATCATTTATTGAATTATAAGTCCTTTCCCCATTGTTGTTTTTGTCAACATTGTTGAAGATCAGGTGGTTGTAGGTGTGCAGCTTTATTTCTGGGTTATCTAATCTGTTCCATTATGGTCTATGTGTCTGTTTTTATACCAGTACCATGCTGTTTTGGTTACTGCAGCCTTGTAGTATAGTTTGAAGTTGAATAATGTGATGCCTCTGGCTTTGTCGCTTTTGCTTAGGATTGCTTTGGGGACTTGGGCTTTTTTTTTTTTTTTTTTTTTGGTTCCACATGAATTTTGGAATAGTTTTTTCTACTTCTCTGAAGAAATGTTGTTGGTAGTTTGGTAGGAATAGCACTGAATCTGTAAATTGCTTGGGCAGTATAGTCATTTTAATGATACTGATTCTTCCAATCCATGAGCATGAAATGCTTTTCCATTTATGTCACCTATGATTTCTTTCAGCAGTGTCTTGTAGTTCTCCATGTAGAAATCTTTCACCTCCTTGGTTAGCTATATTCCTAGGTATGTCACTCTTTTGTACCTATTGTGACTAGGATTGCATTCCTGATTTGGTTCTCAGCTTGGGCATTATTGGTATATAGAAATGCTACTCAGGACCTGAACTCAGCTCTGCATCAAGTGGACTCGATAGATGTATGCAGAACTGTCCATCCCAAAACAACAGAATATACATTCTTCTCATCACCACACAGCACTTACTCTAAAATTGACCACATAATTGAAAGTAAAAACACTCCTCAGCAAATGCAAAAGAGCTGAAATCATAACAGTCTCTCAGACCACAGTGAAATCAAATTAGAATTCAAGATTAAGAAATTCACTCAAAACCATACAATTACATGAAAACTAAACAACCTGCTCCTGAATATCTCTTGGTAAATAATGAAATTAAAGCAAAAATCAAGAAGTTCTTTGAAACTGATGAGAACAAAGATACAATGTACCAGACTCTCTGGGATGCAGCTATAGCAGCATTAAGAGGGTAACTTATAGCACTAAATACCCACATTAAAAAAGCTAGAAAGATCTCAAGTTAGCAACCTAACACCACAACGAAAAGAGCTAGAGAACCAAGAGCAAACAAACCCCAAAGCTAGCAGAGACAAGAAACAACCAAGATCAGAGCTGAACTGAAGAAGACAGAGGCATGAAAACCCCTTTAAAAAGTCAACAAACACAGGAGCTGGTTTTCTGAAAAAAATAATAAAATAGATAGATCATGAGCTACATTAACTTAAAAAAAATAGAGAGAAAATTCAAATAAACACAATCAGAAATGATAAGGGGGACTGGGCGAGGTGGCTCATGCCTGTAATCCCAGCACTTTGGGAGGCCAAGGTGGGCAGATCACCTGAGGGAAAGAGTTTGAGACCAGCCTGGCCAACATGGTGAAACCCCATCTCTCCTAAAAATACAAAAAATTAGCTGGGCGTGGTGGCACATGCCTGCAGTTCCAGCTACTTTGGAGGCTGAGGCAGGAGAATCTCTTGAACCTGGGAGGAAGAAGTTGCTGTGAGCTGGGATCACACCATTGCACTCCAGTCTGGGCAACAAGCACAAAACTCTGTCTCAAAAATAAAATAAAATAAAAAAGAAATGATAAGGGGGATATCACTACTGACCCCACAAAAAATCAATCGACCATGACAGAATACTATAAACACCTCTATGCACATAAATTAGAAAATCTAGAAGAAATTGATAAATTCCTGGACACATACACCCTCCCAAACCAGGAAGAAATTCAATCCCTAAATGAACCAACAACAAGTTCTGAAATTGAGGCAGTAATAAATAGCCTACCAACCAAAAATAAAGTCCAGAACCAGATGAATTTACAGTTAAATTCTACCAGAGATACAAAGAAGAGCAAATTAACGCAGGAACAGAAAACCAAATACCACATGTTCTCACTCATAAGTGGGGGCTCAATGATGAGAACACTTGTAGGGGAGCGAGACACACTGGGGCCTGTTGGAAGATGGGGGCTTGGTGGAGGGAGAGCATCAAGAAGAATAGCTAATGGATGCTAGACTTAATACCTATGTGATGGGACAATCAGTGCAGCAAACCACCATGGCACATGTTTACCTATGTAACAAACCTGCACATCCTGCACATGTATTCCTGAACTTAAAAGTTGTGAAAAAAAAAAATTTTAAAGGAAAGCTACTGTTTTTGTACATTGATTTTGTATCCTGAAACTGTACTGCAGTTGTTTATCAGATCTAGGATCCTTCGGGTAGAGAATATGAGGTTTTTCCAGCTATAGACTTAACTCATCTGTGAAGAGAGATAGTTTGATTTCCTCTCTTCCCATCTGGGTTCCTTTTATTTATTTCTCTTGCCTGATTGCTCTGGCTAGGACCTCCAGTACTATGTTGAATAGAAGTGGTGAGAGTAGGCAATCTTGTCTTGTTCTGGTTCTCAAGGGAAATGCTTCCAGCTTTTGCCTATTCAGTAGGACATTGGCTGTGGGCTTGTCATAAATGGCTTTTATTTTAAGGTATATTTCTTCAGTGCCTAGTTTGTTAAGGGTTTTTAACATGAAAGGATGTTGGATTTTATCAAAAGCCTTTTCTGAATCTATTGAGATGATTATGTGATTTTTGTTTGTTGTTCTGTTTATGTCATAAATCAGATTTAGTGATTTGTGTATGCTGAGCCAGCCTTGCATCTCAGGAATAAAGCCTACTTGATCACAGCAGACTAGCTTTTTTGATGTACTGCTGGATTCAGTTTGCTAGTATTCTGTTGAGGACTTTTGTATCTATGCTCATCAGGGATATTGGCTTGAAATTTTTTTCTTAGTGTCTCTGCCAGGTTTTGTATTAGAATTATGCTGACCTATGTAATGAGTTAGGAAGGAGTCCTTACTCCTCAATTTTTTGGGAATAGTATCAGCAGGAATGGTATCAGCTTTTCTTTACATGTCTAGTAGAATTGAGCTGTGCATTCATCTATTAAAACATTTTTAACTTTCATTTATTTTCAGTTCCTCAGGAACCTCATACTTAAGAAATGAGCATCTCAGGGGGAACAGGTAATTTGCTTTTGGGCCAGACTTTGCCACTGACCAACTATGCAAGCATGAGCTGCACAATTCTATAAAACCCTACAATGCTCTCTTTCCTAAAGAGGTCTAAGTGTTTTCTAGTCAAAATTATTTGATGTTGTTTTAAAAGATGATCTCTAAATATTCTCTGGATGCAAACATAAAATACAAATACAATGAATATTTCATGGACTATTGAAGTATTTTTAATTATCATTAAAAAACATAAAATTGAAATTTCATTTTATTCTAGTGATGATTGCAATATTAAAAGCAAAGTCTAACAGAGATGATTCCACTGCTAAGTCAGTGCTGGAAGCAGGTATAAAAATATGACACTTTCTTTTTTTTCTTTTTTTTTTTCTTTGACACAGAGTCCCACTTTGACACCCAGGCTGGGGTGCAGTGGTGTGATCACAGCTCACCGCAGCCTCCACCTCCCTGGGCTCAAGTGTTCCTCCCACCTCAGCCTCCCAAGTAGCTGGGACTACAGGTATGCACCACCACGCCCAGCTAATTTTTGTATTTTTTGTAGAGACGAGGTTTCACCATGTTGCCCAGGCTGGACTCAAACTCCTAGGCTCAAGTGATTCTCCTGCCTCTGCCTCATAAAGTTCCGGGATTACAGGCATGAACCCAGCCAAAATAAGGCCCCTTCTTTTTTTTTTTTTTTTAGATGGAGTTTCACTCTTGTTGCCCAGGCTGGAGTGCAGTCGCACGATCTCAGCTCACTCACTGCAACCTCCAACTCCTGGGTTCAAGCGATTCTCCCGCCTCAGCCTCCCAAGTAGCTGGGATTACAGGAGCGTGCCACCATGCCTGGCTAATTTTTTTTCTTTTTTTTATTGTTATTATTATACTTTAAGTTTTAGGGTACATGTGCACATTGTGCAGGTTACTTACATATGTACACATGTGCCATGCTGGTGCGCTGCACCCACTAACTCATCATCTAGCATTAAGTATATCTCCCAATGCTATCCCTCCCCCCTCCCCCAACCCCACAACAGTCCCCACAGTGTAATGTTCCCCTTCCTGTGTCCATGTGTTCTCATTGTTCAATTCTCACCTATGAGTGAGAATATGCAGTGTTTGGTTTTTTGTTCTTGCGATAGTTTACTGAGAATGATGATTTCCAGTTTCATCCATGTCCCTACAAAGGACATGAACTCATCATTTTTTATGGCTGCATAGTATTCCATGGTGTATATGTGCCACATTTTCTTAATCCAGTCTATCATTGTTGGACATTTGGGTTGGTTCCAAGTCTTTGCCATTGTGAATAGTGCCGCAATAAACATACGTGTGCATGTGTCTTTATAGCAGCATGATTTATAGTCCCTTGGGTATATACCCAGTAATGGGATGGCTGGGTCAAATGGTACTTCTAGTTCTAGATTCCTGAGGAGTCGCCACACTGACTTCCACAATGGTTGAACTAGTTTAAAGTCCCACCAACAGTGTAAAAGTGTTCCTATTTCTCCACATCCTCTCCAGCACCTGTTGTTTCCTGACTTTTTAATGATTGCCATTCTAACTGGTGTGAGATGTTATCTCATTGTGGTTTTGATTTGCATTTCTCTGATGGCCTGGCTAATTTTTGTATTTTTAGTAGAGATGGGGTTTCACCATGTTGGCCAAGCTGGTCTTGAACTCCTGACCTCAGATGATCCTCCCACCTCAGCCTCCCAAAGTGCTGGGATTACAGGTGTGAGCCACTATGCCCAGCCTTTTTTTTTTTTTTTAATGGAGATGGGGTTTTACCATGTTGGCCAGGCTGGTCTCAAACTCCTGACCTCAGGTGATCCACCCACCTTAGCCTCCCAAAATGCTGGGATTACAGGCGTGAGCCACCGTGGCCAGCCAAAGCCCTTTCAAATAACATTGCTAAAGACTTGGCTTTTCTTAGAATACAAATTCTGCATACAAAATTATGAATAAGAAAACATTTCTTTCTCTATCATTCTATCATCCCTCCACCAGCCTCATCTTTCTTTAATTTCAACTTCAAGCTCCTGGTACATTCATAATAACTGTCATTGTCATACCTTGTCCCTTTGGGTATTCTGAGTTCCATCATCCTTCATCTAACCACTCCTCCAAATTTTCTTTCTTACTTCTAATCCCTACTCTCTGCTAGTTAACTCAGTTAGAATAACTCATATGAACTTGGTTATGCTGATAATAAATCATTGTGTTAACCCTCCAAGATGACATGTTCATACATTTTGATCTGAAAAACAAAAAAAGAAAAAAACCCAGAACCTTATTTGAGCCAGATTCTATGGCACACACCTGAAGACCCTGAACCAGGAGGATGACTTGAGCCCAGGAGTTGGAGGCCGTAGTGTGCAATGATCATGCTTGTGAATAGCCACTGCCACTGCCCTCAAGCCTGAACAACTGAGCAAGACCCCATCTCTTAAAATTAAAAAAAATATATATATTGCTACAGACCTTCCAGGAATCATGGCAGGATAGCAGGGGTGGCAAGAGATAGTTCTGGCTGTGTATACGCAGGAAGAGAAGAAGAATCAGAGTTGTCTCTGTGAGTAGGAGAAGTAGGTAACGTATACTTGGGTATTTCAGGAGTACTCAAAATGGGTTTCCTCCCTCAACTCTAAAAATGTTATACATGTGTAACATGTTTATGGGCTTGGACAGGGAGAACTGTGTCTGTAATCAGCAAACACACACACACACACACACATAATGTTGCTATTTGACTCCTACAGAATTGGAAATTAATGATTTTCTATTTTGCAAGTAAATTAGCATCTAATAAAGTTTAAGTGATAAAATAACAGTCACACAGGCACGCTGCTAAAACAAAATAACCTCTTGTTTCTTATTCTTGAAGGATTCCAAAAAGAAAACAACAGTAAGACAGATTATCATACCTATTTTCCAGGAAATATCCAGAATTTAGTTCTGTGAATCTGGTACCTGAAATGTCTCCTAAACTTAGATTATTTTCAGTTTAAGTGTCATCTAAGAAAAAACAAACTAAAAAACCAACCAACCCAAATTTCTAGATTCTCCTCTTGACAGAAGTATGAACTTAACTTCAATCATTACCATCAGCTGTAATGATTAATCCTAAAGAAGAAAGAATACTCAGAATTGCAGATAGAACATTGGACTTGAATCAGTGTGACATTAAATAAATGATTAAGCTATTCATTTGCAAACTGAGGGAAAAGAAATCGTTTCCCAGAGTCCATAGGAGTCCAGGACCTATTTTCAATTTTTCCAAACTATAATAAAATTAACACATTTTTTCACAGTGAATCTGCACTAAATGCTAGGATTTTTAAAATTTGGTTGGAATTCATCATCTCAGGACGGTGTTATTGCTAAACCCACGCTAAAAAGATAAGCAGTTATATGTGTTTCAGACTAATTTAAGATGAAAAACCTAATTATAATTTAAGAAATGCTTTTGGTGAAAAAAATAGCCAAAATATTTCAAAATGTTGAATCACTAGAGACAAAAATAATTAAAAGGGCACTTGGCAGTAACAAGATCAAGGACCACTTGCACTAGATGATGTCTATGATATTGTCTAGCTTTAAAAATCAGTTTGACTGTGCATCACTTTAAATCACATTTTTTAATTTTTTGCATAAAATTAAATGAAAAAGGAGATCAGACTTTATTTCCAAGCAGTTTTAAAGTTGTTTGATATTTTTAAATGTCTGTATTTTACATTTCTCCATGTCTATTCATAAGAAAGTAGTTTATCAAAAAAAAGTTTGTAGTCTAATAACCATAAACAGCCTCTTCAAATTTATCTACTTATTAAATTTTCACATAAAGGTATAAAATTCAAATAGCAATAACTTTCACTTTGAAATAGGTTTTTTTTTTTTTTTTGAGACAGAGTCTCACTGTGTCGCCCAGGCTGGAGTGCAGTGGCATGATCTCGGCTCACTGCAAGCTCTGCCTCCCAGGTTCACGCCATTCTCCTGCCTCAGCCTCTGGAGTAGCTGGGACTACAGGCCCCCGCCATCACGCCCGGCTAATTGTTTTTTGTATTTTTAGTAAAGATGGAGTTTCACCATGTTAGCCAGGATGGTCTCGATCTCCTGACCTCGTGATCCACGCACCTCGGCCTCCCAAAGTGCTGGGATTACAGGCGTGAGCCACCACGCCCGGCCTTGAAATAGGTTTATAAATAAATTTAAAAGAAATTTGAAAACAAAAACAAAAAAAAGTTATTTGTAATCATACATTGATAGTTAGAGAAAAGGAAATAATGAACATTTTGCCAATGTGCTTATCATTATCTACTACTTTAAAATTCAAAAATACAAGCTTTGGTTACAGAAATCTAAACTATCCCTTAGATCCTTTAAATTCTTCCTACCTCCATGACCCAAGGATCAACAACCAAAAAGTTTAAACTGCAATAATGAGTCTTTTTATATTATCTTACAAATCCTCTGAAGATTTTACGGATATATACTAGTCTATTTAAAACAGGATCAAAGAATCCTGGGAAATCGTGCTCCGTCTTCTTCCTCTTACATTAATACACAATATGAAACGTCAAATACTCTCCCCTCTGCTCTTCACATGTGTAAAACTAAATGGTGGGATCGCAACGCTGTTAGCCTAGCTGCATTAGGACAATTTGTAGAGACAAAGGAAGGAATGACGCTAGGCTGTTATCTCACTCTGTCTGCACAGTGTTACTGGGTTATAGTTTTGATTAAATAGATCAAACCAATCAGTCCAGCCCTGGAATTTCAGACATCTTAGACATTTAAGAATTCATCCAGTCTTCAACTACCTAATTTGTCCATGAGAAACCAGAGTCCCAAGTAAGTGGCAGTGACTTGCTCTAGGTCATATAAGTAATTGGTAGATAGACCTAGAATCCAGTTCTCAGGACTCCTAACTAGTGTCCTTTCTACCATCAGAAGTCAGAAACTGTTTTACCAAAATGTTGCCTCTTCCCATAGCTTACGAGCTACCCACTTCCTCACGCGCTGCCCACTTCCCCACGCGCTACCCACTTCCTTACGCCCTACCCACTTCCTCACGCCCTACCCACTTGTTACCCTGACAAGTGGTCCTTTGAATGGAGCGTGTATTCAGAGGATGTCAGAGCCATGTTGTCATGACTCTCTGACAACCCCAGTTCTTGTACAGACATCGTGCTTCCCTAATATATGTACTTCAAACTTTACTACAGCTTAATTCTATCCTTTCCTTCAAATGGATAACCTGGTAACCCAAGGCTTTTGGCTTATTAAGTTGGTGATGCTTCCAAGTCTTCCTTTGTCTGTTTCAATCCTCCGAAAGGTTTAAGGTAAGTGCCTGTTAAGCACCTAACCCTTTTTAGCAATCTTGTTACTCCTCTATTTTGTTGGCCTCTCAAGTTACTGAATAGAACCTTTATTGCAGACTCCTTGAACCCAAACTTCTGTCTCTGCCCTGAACAGATGGTTCCCCAGACCAGGCAGAGCCTCTTTAGCCTATCGAAGCTAGTGCTTTTCCTGCCAGTTCCTGGCTTCTGCTGCCCTCTAGCATCCATTAGTAGCATGGCAGGACTTGAAACAATAAAGTCATATTTTTACTGAAATGAATTACTTGACGGGTTATTTTTGCTTCATGCAAATACAGATTTAAAAAAAGAAAACCTGTGACATATAATACTGCTACTGTTCTGTGATTCTCCTGCCCCCAGGCCTAAGTCAGAGCCTGGTTTTAAAGGCAGGGCTCTAATGCGACTGATAATAATATCTAGGTATTCAATAGATTAGTTTATGCCTCAGTTTACTTGCCCAACTCTGACGCTCATCAAGAGTTCCTTTCAAGAGTCAATTTTTTTTTTTTTTTTTTTTTTTTTTAAGACGGAGTCTCGCTCTGTCGCCCGGGCGTGAGTGCAGTGACGCCATCTCGGCTCACTGCAAGCTCCACCTCCCGGGTTCACGCCATTCTCCTGCTGCAGCCTCCCTAGTAGCTGGGACTACTGGTGCCCGCCACCACGCCTGGCTAATTTTTTGTATTTTTAGTAGAGACGGGGTTTCACCGTGTTAGCCAGGATGGCCTCAATCTACTGACCTCGTGATCCACCCGCCTTGGCCTCCCAAAGTGCTGGGATTACAGGCGTGAGCCACCGCGCCCGGCCTCAAGAGTCAATTCTTTAAGCCTTTCACCTGCTCATTTGAAATCTTGGCATAGGAACCCTGCAAATAAAGAAGCAATAAAAACAACTTAAATATCTAACAATCAAGGATTACTTAAATAAATTGTGGTACACTTTACAATAGTCTATTTTGTGACTATTAACTATTAGGTTTTAAAAAAAATCCAAAATTATGTGGAAATGCTTACAATGTAATATTGAATGCAATAGCTAAACATTTAAAAAAAAAAAAAAGAATTACTGTAGGCCAGGCGTGGTAGCTCACGCCTGTAATCCCAACACCTTGGGAGACCAAGGCAGGTGAATCACCTGAGGTCAGGAGTTCGAGACCAGCCTGGCCAATGTGGTGAAGCCTCGTCTCTACAAAAAATACAAAAAATTAGTGGGGCATGGTGGCGGGCACCTGTAATCCTAGCTACTCGGGAGGCTGAGGCAGGAGAATCACTTGAACCCGGGAGGTTGCAGTGAGCCGAGGTCGTGCCATTGCACTCCAGCCTGGGTGACAAGAGGGAAACTCCGTCTCAAAAAAAAAAAAAAAAAAGGCCGGGCGCGGTGGCTCACGCCTGTAATCCCAGCACTTTGGGAGGCCGAGGCGGGCGGATCACGAGGTCAGGAGATCGAGACCATCCTGGCTAACACGGTGAAACCCCGTCTCTACTAAAAATACAAAAAATTAGCCGGGCGTGGTAGTGGGCGCCTGTAGTCCCAGCTACTAGGGAGGCTGAGGCAGGAGAATGGCGTGAACCCGGGAGGTGGAGCTTGCAGTGAGCCGAGATCGCGCCACTGCACTCCAGCCTGGGCGACAAAGCAAGATTCCGTCTCAAAAAAAAAAAAAAAAAAAGAATTACTGTAAAATCCCAATAATAGAGAAAGAAATGGTCTGAAATGTTACTAGTTGTTGTTTGTATTATCCAATAAGCACGTGTTACATTTTACAGTCACAAAATCTGCATCTGTAAATGTTAAACTGTGGGTCACTCATGCCTGAGTATAAGACTGAGAGAGTAAGATCTCCAAAAAGAACTATTGTGGCCCATACAGGTGGTCATAGTGATGACAGCGGCATCACGATAGCCAAAGACATATTCGTTTGAGTAAGGTAAAATGTTACAATGGCAAGACAAACTAGAGTGTTAGTCACATTCTCTTGCCTCTCTACCTAGGGTTTGGAAGATGATCCCTTTTAGCAAATTAAGCCCCCTACGTTTTTCAACAGTTTGTAAGAGTGTGGCTTCAAAGTGCATTACCAGCTGTTTTTCTACTTTGAGAAGGCAGAATCATGAGCAATTTACATAACTATATGTTTTTTAAACTAAATGTGACTTTTTATATAACCAGGCTGGTGAAATAGGTTTTTTCACCATTTACATAAACAACACTGATACTATCATAGAAGGGGAATTGCGGTATCAACTTTCATAAATATGGTGAAGATTTCCTATCTACAGTCAATTTCCTTCTAGAAAGTTTATACCAATTGACACTACAGGTGTGGAGTACATAAGATAGGCTGCAGATTATGTACATCTTGTAGCATACTTGCTGCAAATCTGGTTTCTCTCTTTCAAAAACACAGAAAGGCTGTTATAAGAATAATCATGACATGTGCTCTTAGATTATTTCTTTAAGTAAATTCTACTCAAATTTTGATTCTTCCCCACTGAGGGTAGCAGACTTCTTGCCACTCAACACATATGCACAATAATAAATTGTGTCATGGCAAATACAAGAAATTTGCTACCCACAGTGAGGACCAGATGCCACCAGAGCACGTGCTGCTGCCCTGGAGTGAGTACTTACAGAGTACAATCAGAATCCTTACATTTTCCTTGTTTTCATTTTTAGAAAGTACTTTTGGTAAAAAGAAAACATTTAAAATTGTATTTTGTTGGCTTTTCTGAGTTCCTTTCATTGTACTTACCTCACATTCTATCTGTTAACTAAATACTAGGTTTCCCAATATTTTTCAGTGGTAATTTCTATGGCCATCATTAAAAAGTAAGATGTGAATTTCCCCAAAAACACAAAAACTAGATTTCATCTTTACTTCTTATTATTCATTCACAATTTAACAACCATTTTTTGAATATCTGTTATATGCTAGGCATTATTGTAGGAATTGGGACTATAACAGTAAATGAAAATGACCAAAAAGAAAATCCCTGATCTCGTTAAGCTTACATATCATGACTTTTTTCTCTCAAGTATTTGTTATCCATAATAAATTCAGATTTAGACATTTCTGAACCAAAGCTATTTTGTAATGAAATTTCAGGATAAAATTTTACCCACAGCTCTTCATGGTATAATTGTCCTTCTTGCTCCTCCGCTGTTACTTCCAGACCATTCTCCTATTCCTTTTAAGAAAGAAACCTAACCTTATTCTCTTCATCAAGCCATATCACCCTCTACCCTCCTTGTTGTAGTCATCTGTTCACCTCCAGATCACTTCCTTTAATGCCTTGGATATTTGGGCTTTGGGCCCACTTCTAGTACTGTCTCCAACACTACTTGGGTCATAATTCATGATTATTTTAATGTCCTGATCTGATCAATGGTTCTAATACTCTGCATTCTTAATTAATTGATCTCCTCTTTTCCAATCAATGGTCTTATCCTCTATCCTATCTCAGGCAATGACTCCCCATAGTCACACCTAAGTATTGTTATTACTGATAATTGCAGCTACCCATAATTTTTATTTCAGACATTCCATTCACTAACCATGATCTTTTTATCTCTCCAGCTCACTCTTCCCAGTTTTCTGACTGTAACAATTCTTTGATCTCATAGAGACCTATAGTCCATTGATCTTATCACCTTTCAGTGTTCCTAACTCAATTGAAATCTTCATTTTCTTATTTTCCCAGATTAATTGCATCATTGCATCTTTATATTCATCCTTTAAGTATACTATCAACTCCCTTGCTCTTTTCTCACTGTCTCTATACTAGCCACCACATTCTGCACCTGCATTCACTCAATGGAATGTGAATGGGGAGAAAAAAATACACACACACCCCAAATCATTCCAATTGGTCTCTTGCTTTGAATTCATAACCACTAAGTAAAGGTGCTTTGCTGCCAAGCAATTATACTTTGTCTCTTCTAGTTTATTCTTTCTCCCTCTCTCATAGACCACTATTTCATGCTTTCTTCTTTCATAGGCATCTATCATCACCTTTTCCACCATCCTCAATCTCAGCTAATGATGTTTTTTTCCTATTTCCTTGAAAAAAACTGAAAGCAAATCAGAAGAGAATATCCACAAACTCTTAACCACCATGTATAACCACCTGCCTTCTTCCGTGTCCAATACTCTGCCTTCTGTTTTACTGCTATGAAGGCATTTGCTATGCTCCTAGTTAGGTCAAGTCCTGAACCTATTCCCTGTCACCTACTGATATGGTTTGGCTCTGTGTCCCCCCCCAAATCTCATCTCGAATTGTAATCCCCATGTATCAGGGAGGGGCCTGGTGGGAGGTGATTGAATCATGGGGCAGAGTTCCCCTTTGCTGTTCTCGTGATAGTTAGTGAGTTCTCACAAGATCTGGTTGTTTGAAAGTGTGTGGCACTTCCCCCTTCTCTCTCTCTCTCTCTTTCTCTTTCCTCTCTCTCTCTTCTCTCTCTCTCTCTTCTGCAGCCATGTAAGATGTACCTTGCTTCCCCTTCATCTTCTGCCATGATTGTAAGTTTCCTGAGGCTTCCCCAGCCATGCAGAACTGTGAGTCAATTAAACCTCTTTTCTTTATAAATTTACCCAGTCTCAGGTAATTCTTTATAGCAGTGTGAAAGCTTAAGGACATAGCTCTAGCTATTTTCTCCTCTCTCATGCATTATCAATTTTCCCTTTCTACTGAGACTTTTCCGTCAGCATAAAAATGAACTATAATATTTCTCATCTTGGCAAAATAAACTCTCTTGTTTCAACTTCCTTTACCAGTTACTTCCCCACTTCTCTGCTCTCTTTATATCAGAACTCTCTAAAAGGTTGCCAGTGACTTGCTTAATCCAGTTCTAGTGTTTCCATTCTCTCTTGCACCTATTTCAATCAGGCTTTTGTTCTCATCACTCCACTGAAACAGCTCTCTTCAGGAATGGCCTCTATGTTCCTATATCTCGGTCCTTACCTTACTTGGTATTTCCCTTCTCCTTGAATATTTTGTTTATTCTGCTTCCAGAACATGTCCCTGGGCTTCCCCTACCTCACTAGTTACTTCTAACCATCTTTTATGCTTTGTTGGGTTTTTTTTTTCATATTGTTGCCATGCCCCAGGGTTCATTCCTTAGTTCTCTTCTATTCATATTTTACACCCTTTCATCTACCACAAGGCTTTGAATACTCTCTATATGACGAAACTTCCCAAAGTTTTACCTCCAACCCAAGTCTCTCCCCCAGCCTCCAGACACATATATTTAATTACCTATTAAATATGTCCCTTTTGATGTCCAATATACACCCAAACTTAATATGCTTAGCACAAAACTCATAATATTTTTGCTCAAACTTGCTTTTCCCACAGGCTAACCCATTTCAATGAATGGTAACCATCCTACCAGTCAGCAAAACTTTGGAGCTATCATTGGCTCTTTGGTTTTTACACTCTACATCTAATCCATCAGCAAATCCCATCAGCTCTACCTTCAAAATATGTTCAGAGTCTGACCAATGCTCACCACCTCCACAGCAACCACACTTAGTCTAATTTCTCTTCTAATTATCTCAATAGTGTCTTAGCTGTTCCCCTGTTTTCAACTTCCATCTCCCCTACCTCCTGCCACCCCACACATACACCATCTACTCTCGACACAGGAACCAAAGTAATCCTTTCAAAACACGTGTCAAACTACATCACTCCACTGTTCAAAATCCTCCCATGGTTCTCCAGCTCACTTAAAGAAAAAGCCAAGATTGTACAATCGTCTACAAGACCCTACAAAGTCTGATCCCCCAGCACTTCTCTGACCTCATCTACTACTTGGTCCCCCAGCACTTCTCTGACTTCATCTACTACTTTCTTCCTTGCTCACGGTACTCCAGTGATGGTGGCCTCTCTATACATGCAGGCACCTTTTTGCCTCACAGCTCTTGCACATGTTACTCTCTCTGCCTGAATACTGTTCCCTAAATATCCACATGACCCACCCATGCCTGCTTCAACTTCGTATTTTCAGATCTATAATCTCAAATGTCATCTTAGCAAGGTGTTACCCTAGCATTCCACTTAAAATTGTTAACTTCATATTCTTCCTGCCTTCCTTAATAATGTAGTTCAAAGGCCCAGCAAGGTAGTCATTTATGCAGGGTTGGGGTGGGGTGACACACCTGTGCATTGTGCTGCACAAGGCAAGGAGGCCATCAGTACAGGGGGCTCTGGCAGAGGGAGCATGAAGCAGGCTGTCAGTACCTAAACAGGATAAGGTAGAAAGAGGATAAACAGCCCAGTCCTGTCGAGGAACGGTGCTGGTAGGAGAATCAGGAAATTGGTTCCATTCAGAAGGGACTCATCTAATGCATAAATATGTTAAGGGGGATGGCAACCCAGTTTCTCACTGTGGGAAAAGGGAGTTACAATATGGAGAGATGGAAAACTATGATGAGTGGCTCATGCCTGTAATACCAACACTTTGGGACGCCAAGGCAGGTGGATCACCTGAAGTCAGGAGTTCGAGACCAGCCTGGCCAACACGGTGAAACCCTGCCTCTACTAAAAATACAAAAATTAGCCAGGCATGGTGGAGGGTATCTGTAATCCCAGCTACTCAGGAGGATGAGGCAGGAGAATCGCTTGAACCCAGGAGGCAGAGGTTGCAGTAAGCCAGGATCACGCCATTGCACTCCAGCCTGGGTAACAAGAGTGAAATTCCATCTCAAAAAAAAAAATAAAGAAAAAAAAAAGATGATGAATCCTGTGGTTTTGGATTGGAATTGGAGGATATAGATATTTATTCATGTTTTCAGTATATATAAATATAAAAATGAATATGTAAATAAATATGTGCATGTGTATATGTATATGAGCATATATATATATATATATACATACATACAAATTAATGTATTTATACATATATTTATACATATAATTCCAGCTCTGTCTGCTAAAAATTTATGGGAGAAATAAAGGGCATCTAAGTTGGAAAGGAAGAAGTCAAATTATCTATTTTTGCAGATGATATAATTTCATATTTGGAAAAACCTAAAGACTCCACCAAAAAACTGTTAATTAAACAACATGAGTTTAAAACAAAACAAAACTATTAGAACTGATAAACAAATTCAGCAATGTTGCAGGATACAAAATCAACACACAAAAATCAGTAGCATTTCTACATGCCAATAGTGAAAACTCCGAAAGAGAAATCAAAAAAGCAATCCCATTTACAACAACCACACATAAATTAAATCCCTAGGAACTAACCAAAGAAGTGAAAGGTCTCTACAATGAAAATTATAAAAGACTGATGAAAGAAATTGAAGAGGATACCAGAAAATGGAATGATAGCCCACGTTCATGGGTTGGAAGAATCTATACTGTTATAATGTCCCTGCAACCCAAAGCAATCTATAGATTCAACGCAATCCCTATAAAAATACCAATGACATTCATCACAGAAATAGAAAAAAAAATCCTACAATTTATGTGGAACCGCAAAAGACCCAGAATAGCCAAAGCCACCCTGAGCAAAAAGAAGAAAACTGGAGAAATCACATTACCTACCTTCAAATTATATTACAGAGCTGTAGTAACCAACAGCATGGTACTGGCATAAAAACAGACACATAGGCCAATGGAACAGAATGGAGAATCCATAAACAAATCCACACACCTACAGTGAACTCATTTTCAACAAAGGTGCCAAGAACATACATTGAGGAAAAGACAGTCTCTTCAATAAATGGTGCTAGAAAAACTGGATATCCACAGGCAGAAAAACGAAACTTGACCCCTATCTCTCGCCTTATACAAAAATCAAATCAAATGGATTAAAGACTTAAAATTAAGACTTTGAACTATGAAACTACCAAAAAAAACACTGGGGAAACTCTTCAGGACATTGGTCTGGGCAAAAATTTCTCAAGTAATACCCCACGAGCACAGGCAATTAAAGCAAAAATGGACAAATTGGATCATATCAGGTTTAAAAGCTTCTGCATAGCAAAGGAAACAATCAACAAAGTTAAAAGACAACCCACAAATTGGGAGAAAATATTTTCAAATTCCCCATCTGACAAAGGATTAATAACCATGGATTAATCCAAAGGGTTAATCAAACATTTCTATAGGAAAAGATCTAATAATCTAGTTTTAAAAATGAGCAAAAGAGGCCCGGTGCGGTGGCTCACGTCTGTAATCCCGGTACTTTGGGAGGCCGAGGCAGGTGGATCACCTGAGGTCAGGAGTTCAAGACCAGCCTGGCCAACATAGTGAAACCCCATCTCTACTAAAAATACAAAAATTAGCCCGGCATGGTGGCGCATGCTGGTAGCTACCTCCAGTTACTAGGGAGGCTGAGGCAGGAGAATCACTTGAACCCAGGAGGTGGAGGTTGTGGTGAGCCGAGATCACACCACTGTACTTCAGCTAGAGCAACAGAGCAAGACTCCGTCTCAAAAAAAAAAAAAAAAACAGCAAAAAATTTGAATACGCATTTCTCAAAATAAAATATACAAACAGCAGACATATGAAAAGATGCTCAACATCCTTGATCATTAGAGAAATGCAAATCAAAACTACAATGAGATAGCATCTCAACCCAGTTAAAGTGGCTTATATCCAAAAGACAAGCAATGAAAAATGTTGGTGAGAAAGGGACACCCTTATACATTGTTGGTGGAAATGTAAATTAGTAAAACCACTACGGAGAACACTTTGGAGGTTCCTCAAAAAACTAAAAATAGAGCTACCTACTGCTTCATATATACCCAAAAGAAAGGAAATCAGTATATTGAAGAGATATCTGCACTCCCATATGTGTTGCAGCACTGCTCACAATAGCCAAGATGTGGAAACAACAGATTAATGGATAAATAAAATGTGACATATATACACAATGGAGTAGTATTAAGCTGTAAAAAAGAATGAGCTCCTGTCATCTGCAACAACATGGTGGAACTGGAGGTTATTAAGTGAAGTAAGCCAGGTATAAAAAGACAAGCTTTGCATGTTCTTAGTTATTTGTGTGAGCTAAAAATGAAAACAATTGAATTCATAAAGATAGAGTATAAAAGGATGGTTAACGGAGGCTGGAAAGGGTACTGGACGATTGGGGAAACGTTGGGATGATTAATGGGTACAAAAAAAATTTAGAAAAAATGAGTACGACCTAGTATTTACAAAACAACATGGTGACTATAGTCACTAATAATTTAATTGTACTTTATAAAATAACTAAAAGTTGGCTGGTGGCTCATGCCTGTAATCCCAGCACTTTGGGAGGCCAAGGTGGGCCAATCACTTGTGTTCAGGAGTTCAAGGCCAGCATGGTGAACATGGTGAAGCCCTGTCTCTACTAAAACTACAAAAATTAGCAAGGCTTGGTGACGCATGCCTATAATCCCAGCTACTCGGGAGGCTGAGGCATGAAAATCACTTGAAGCCAGGAGGTGGAGATTGCAGTGAGCTGAGATAGCACCACTGCATTCTAGCCTGGGCAACAGAGCAAGACTCTGTCTCAAAAATAAATAAATAAACAAAATAAAATAACTAAAAGTGTATAATTGGATTGTTCGTTACACAAAAGTTAAATGCTTGAGGTGATGAATATCCATTTTCTGTGATGTGATCATTACTCATTGCATGCCTGTATCAAAGTATCTCACGTACCCCATAAATGTATACACCTATGTACCCACAAAAAATTTAAAAACAATAATAAATAAAAATTTTTTTTAAAAAGTTATGGTAACAGAAATACCCTATTAGCAGCTAGGTGTGGTGGCATGTACCTGTAGCCAAGCATGGTAGCATGAACCTGTAGTCAGCTACGTGAAAGGCTGAAAAGAGAGAAAAAGAGGATCACCTGAGCCCAGGAGTTCAAGATCACCCTAGGCAACATAGGGAGACCCCTATCTCCAAGGGAAAAAAGTAAAGAAAAAGAAATATCTCATTAGAAACAAGCATACCTAGCACTCAAAACTTGGTTTCCAAATATCAAATGCCATTCTCCACTGAAGGGATCCAGGGATTCTTGAGAAATGACTGATTCTAGGACTGGGGCAAGGAAATTACAGATGAGCCTGAACCTTATGCCAGAAAAAAAGGAAGTGCTCAAAGATGGGAGCTTTATCAAAATGTCACATATGTCAGCTTGAAGAGGCCCCCACTGACAAAATCTAAGAAAATTTGAGCATTGAATTTAATAATACTAAAAAAGAACTTATTGAATAAAATAAAACCTATAAATTCATCCTGATATAAATTTTTTGAATAATAAATAACTGAAAAAAAGAGATTTTCTCTGTAGGAGAATGATGACATACAAATGTAGTGAACATAACGGACCACAGTAGAAATAATCAATCAGGAAACATCCACAGATACTAAAACTAGTGGATGAAAGTCTAAGAGGCATGGAATATTTACATACTCTCAAAATACCTCCCGATAAAATGCTTTTTAATTACAAAGGAAAAAAAGAGAAACTTTACAGTGAAGGTGCCCAATAGATTCCTTCTTAATGAAATGATCAAAGTTACCAGTTATGAAACAAATTGAAATCATCTATCACTTGATAGGATGCAATAAGAACACAACATCACCGATGTGCATCCTTGCCAAAAATGTATAACTGACATCTAACTGTGAGAAACATCAAACAAATCCACATAGAGAAATATTCTACAAAATAATTGGCTGGTAATCTTCCAAAGTGTCAAGGTTGAAAGTCAAAGAAACACTGAAAAACTGGTTTTGATTGAAGGACATCAAAAAGATAATTAAATGCAATGCAAGATGCCAAATAGAATTCTCTTGTTAATAAGAACATTACTAGGACAACTTTTGAAACTGAATGGGATGGCAGTAAAGAATCAGTACTAATTTCCCGATTTTGATGTTTGTGTTATGGTTATGTAGGAGAAAGTCCTTGATGGTAGCATTCAGGAGTGATAGCAACTTACCTTAAAATGGTTAATGAAAACAGAAATTTTTTGTACTATTCTTGCATTTTTTCATAAGTTTGAAGTTATTTCTAAATAAATAAAATTGCTGGCCCTGGGCAGTGGCTCACACCTGTAATCTCAGCACTTTGGGAGACCAAGGCAGGTAGATCACTTGAGGTCAAGAGTTTGAGCCCAGCCTGGCCAACATGGTGAAACCCCATCTCTACTAAAAATACAAAAAAAATAAAAATAAAAAAAAATAAACTAGCCAAGCACAGTGGCACACGCCTGTAATGATAGCTACTCAGGAGGCTGAGGTGGGAGAATCACTTGAACCTGGGAGGCGGAGGTTGCAGTGAGCCAAGATTGCGCCACTGCACTCTAGCCTGGGTGAGAGAGCGAGACTCCATCTCAAAAAATAATAATAAATAAATAAAGAAAATTATAAATCCATGCAAGGCCTACCCTATCCCCTTCTCCAACTAATTTTTCTCCAGAGCACTTATCAACATCTGACATATATTTTACGTATTTGTTATTGTCTGCCTCTCTCTACCAGAATATACACTATATGGAATTTTCAGCACAGTTTCACTTAATGACATACGTGGAGTACACTCTCTTGTCCAAAGGTAACACTTTCTGCAGAAATGCAATGTTACCACTCCTAGACAAACACAGATTTACTGTAAAGGACAGTTTAGCCCCTTAGAGCTCCAGATTTCCAAACTCCTCCAATTTTGTTGGTAGTTGTATGTAATGAAATAGCCCAAAGCAGTTTTCCAGAACAAAAAGAAATAGTGTGCTTCCAAGTCAATTCTGGTTACCCCTCTTTCAAGTCAAGTTTAATATAAAAAAAAAATCTTCTGAGTTTGAATGGATAATTTTTCTAGCTTCCTCTAATCTTATCAAAGTTTTCAATGTTCTTTGGGCAAATCTAAGACAAGACATCTTATTAAATCATCTATTGACATTTTAAAATGTACGCCAGGAAAAAACTCATAGAATATTTCCATTTGAAAGAGCAGAGCAGAATTAATCCAAAGTAAGTTTTTACTTTTTTGAATCCATTTTATTAGTCATAGAGTTCTCTAGAATTCTGTTAAATTAATATAAAAATGTTATGGGAGGTAGAAGAGTATTCAGCATAAAAGTATGAGTCTTTTTTTTTTTTGGAGGCAAGAATCTCTCTGTTGCTCGGGCTGGAGTGCAGTGGCACTATCTCAGCTCACTGCAACCTCTGCCTTTCGGGTTCAAAGGACTCTAGTGCCTCAGCCTCCCATGTAGCTGGGATTACAGGAACCTGCCACCATGCCTGGATAATTTTTGTATTTTTTTTAGGAGAGACAGGGTTTTACCATGTTGACCAGACTGGTCTCAAACTCCTGACCTCAAGTGATCCACCTGCCTCAGCCTCCCAAAGTGCTGGCCTTACAGGCGTGAGCCACCATGCCCTACCAAGCGTGTGAGTTTTATAGTCAGAAAGACAGGGCTTCATTCCAGCTTCGCCAATTATTAGCATTATAATCTTGGGCAGTTATTTAACCTATGTTCTTGTTTTCTTATTATAAAACTGGTATAATAATGCTAGTGCCTACCTCATAGGCCAATCATAAAGATAAAAAATAATAATAAAGCACTTGGCACAGGGCCAGCACATAGCGACAAACACATAAATGATAGCCTTTAATTTTTATATGTGTAACTTAAATTTTAAAAACACATATAAAAAAATCAGGCCAGGAGCAGTGGCTCACACCTGTAATCCCAGAAATTTGGGAGGCCGGGGCGAGTGGATCACCTGAGGTCAGGAGTTGGAGACCAGCCTGACCAACATGGTGAAACCCTGACTTTACTAAAATTACAAAAAAACATTAGCCGGGCGTGGTGGCACGCACCTGTAATCCCAGCTACACTGGAGGCTGAGGCAAGAGAATCGCTTGAACCTGGGAGGCGGAGGTTGCAGTGAGCTGAGATCACACCACTGCACTTCAGTCTAGGTGACAAAGTGAGACTCCATCTCTAAATAAATAAATAAATAAATAAATAAATAAATAAATAAATAAATTAGACTGGTCCGAGTGGTGTTTATAACTAATTGATCACAACCAGTTACAGATTTCTTTGTTCCTTCTCCATTCTCACTGCTTCACTTGACTAGTCTTGAAGAAATTGTAAAATATACGTAAAATATAAATATGTAATAAACCTAACTGAAGGAAATTACACAAAGTTGTGGCTTTTTCTTCCAACTTTCATTCTGGTAAAGTTTTACACAGGAGGTTTCATTTTCTATAATTCATATTAACATATCCTTGAAAAATTATGCCATTGTGTGATATAAATGTAAAAATGTGGCTTTGACTTTGCACTGTTAATGTTTACAGGACAGTCAAATTGTATGTAGAAATTATATTATTTCATATTGAAGTTGATTTGTACAATATGATGTTCTATTTTCATTTGCACACATTTGGCCCTTACTGATTAAATAATTTCCCAAATCAGCTTGAACTTATCATCTCTGTTTATAGCTGAGGGTAACAACCAAATTGTTTTTGAACTAATTTACATAGTAAGTATAGTAGAATTCCTGTTCTGTATAAAGTATCAGATATAAATATTAGTTCTATTAAATGCTAAAGAATTTAGCAATGTAAATTACTTATGTGATCTGTATACATTTGTATTTAAAACATTTAATTTTAGAATAATAAAAACAAAGCAATTATTACATGGGCTGCTGTTTTCTCATTTTTAATTATGTTGATAACTTATCCCTAGTTTCATAATGAATCTAGTTTTGTAAAGCTAGCCCCACTTGTTCCTAATTCACTTAACTCTAAAGTTAGGTGGCAAAATGTTTCCAGTTCTCAGACCTTGTTTGTTCTTGTCTTTGTTTTTAAGATAGGTTCTCCCTCTGTTGCCTAGCTGTAGTGCAGTGGTATGATCATGGTTCACTACAGACTTGACCTCCTGGGCTCAAGTGATCCTCCCACCTCAGCCTCCCAAGTAGTTGGGACCACAGGCACACGCCACGACATCTGGCTAATTTTTCTTACTTTTTGTAGAGATAGGGTCTGGCTATATTGCCCAGGCTGGTCTTAGACTCCTGGGTTCAAGCAGTCCTCCCACTGTGGCCTCCCAAACTGCTGGCATTACAGGCATGAGCCACTGTGCCTTGCCCAGGGCTGGTCTTGAGTTTCAGATCTTCTGTCTTATGCTAAACTCAGCTAATGGCAGGAAAGCTTACACTGATTGATGATACAAGGATGGTCAGCAAATACCTCAGAAGCCAGGATGGTCAGCAAATACCTCAGAAGCTACAACTCACAAGCTCAATGTAATGTTACTTCCATTTTAGCTAAGTTGTCTACCATAGTTTAGACATTTCTGGAGGAACAATTAAGCTTGTAGTAAACTTTAGATCAACTTACCTTATATATTCATATTTTCCAAAAAATTTCCAGAAGCTGCCAAACCAAAGATTGTTGTATCAGTCAGAGTAGGCTAGGTTGTCCTACAATAACAGCAATACTCTCACTACAGTTTATCACAGGTCGGCTTGGGTTGCTGTCCCACCAGCCTGCAGGCAGAAAGAGGCTCCATCACCATATTACAAGCCAAGAAGAAGAAAGAGTAGCAAGTTACACATTAGCTCTTAAAATTATAACCAGAAATGGCATATTACCACTTACATTTCACTGGTAAAAGCAAGACACATTGTTTCATCTAACTGCAAAGGAACAAGGAAATGTAATCCTACCGTGTACCAAAAAAGGCGTGAACAGGGAAGATTTGGTGAGTAGCAATAATGACCACCATAATATGCCCTACACCTGACCAAATATCCTATTCGTTATTCTTCCACAGGCAAAATATACTTATTACCTCTCCACAGAGACAATCCAAAATGGCATCAAGCTCAGAGTTCAGGATCTCTGGGTCATATGCAAAAGTCTCTTACATCTAGGGTTAATACAAAGCCCTGGCAGTGGCTTCTCTTGATCTTAAGTCTAAGAACTAGAAAAGCAAGTTATCTGTCCCAAAACACATCATACAATAGTGAAGCAGGACAGGATAACCAAGATAACCATTCAGAAGGTGGAAAAATGAAAGAAACACCTAGAAGACATTGATCCTTAGCAATTCTGAAATCTACAGGGCAAAATTATGAGAATCCCATTACATGAGGTGAAAAATGACTTTTGATTAAGCCCTGATTTTACTTCCTGAAAGTAACACCCTTCCCATTTTTCTTCATGGTGCCTAGCTCCACCCTCTGGGAGAGTCTTCCTTTCCCATAGTTTCTTTGGCCACACGTGAAGGGGCACCAAAATATATACCCTCTTTGGAGTTCGAGCTGCTTTCTCCTGTCCATAGATGGCATTATTTTAAGGCTCAAACAGTCACAATTATTTTTACTCCAATCTAATGGTTTACCAGTATCACTTTACTACAAACATAGCAAACTTTTTGTCTATCTGATTCCACTTATTTCTATGTGCCAATACCCACAGCCATCATTCATTTCTGGACATACTTCTTTGATTTGTTTTGTTATTTCTTTGTTTTGCTTTCTTGTCACCATACCACACCCATCTCTAATGTAATTATGTATTCCATGAGCCTATCAAGACTAGAGGATAACTGCTTCAATCTCTTTTTGCTAAGCTACGTTGTTCAATTTAAAAGATTTACTGAATGCTCCCTGAAGTCATTCACGAGTTTTAGCAACGGATATAACGAGCAAACACTTGGTTTGATCCTTATCATACATACAGTTGAATTTTAATGGCCTTGTCACTTTGTATTTACTAGTTGAGATTGTGAAGCAGCTGCCTTGTCCAGATTTGAACATTTCTGAATTTCCGGACTTACTCTATTCCCTTTAATCCTTGCTTATAAGTAGACTAATTCTTTTCTGAGCTTGTCTCTGTCTTGTAATACCCTGCCAAATGCAATCAATAGAAGCCAGCTTACATTTCTAATACTTTGCTTAAAACCTCTTTCCTAAGAGTTACAAATTCATTTGGATCATAATTCTTCTTCTAAGTCATTGCATGTAATATTTCCCCCAAGAATTGTATCACAATACATGGATTGCTATCCTTCCAGTCTTCACTAACCATTTTTTGCAGGCTATCTTCAAATCCCTAAGCCAATGCCACAAATTTTAGACTTATGATGTTCCCTACTTCTGGTATCAATTTTCTATTGGATAGACTTGATTATGCTTTGGTAACAAATTTGGTAACAATCAAACCCAGTGTCTTAGAACAACAGTGGTCTGTTACTCATGCTACATGTCCATTATGAGTAAGCTTGGGTGGGAGTTAGGGGGTGAAGTTAGCCCTATATTCTCCTCACTCAGGAATTCCAACTAAGGAAAGTTCATCTGCCTGTTTCCATGTTTCAGGGTAAGAGGAAGAACAAATGGTAAAGTGTGCACTGACTCATAGTTTCTGTTTAGAAGTGACTAGCATTACTTCTGTCCATATATCGTTATCCAGTGCAAGTCACCTCAAGCTACAGGAGAGTGCAATCCTACCTACATCTGGAAATATTTAGTGAGTAGAGCTAATTACTCTCTCAACTATTATTGAGTTCAATATGTAAGGATGTAAATGCTGTATTATTTAGACATCTCCCACTTTGCTATCACCTTATCCAGGGCTAATTCCGCCTTATGGAAGGATTCTCCTCTCTCATTCTATGTACCTCCTTTTTAAAGCTGCCTCTCTTAAAAAGGAACATTTATTAAGCAAAAGCAAACCCTTCCTTAGTCTACAATAGCTATGTTCTTCTTCTGCATCAATCTCAATTCACTTCTAATATGACCTCCAAAAGAATATCGGCTCTTTAGCCAAAACAACCCTGAAAAAAAAAAAAAAAAGTAGGAGGACTCATACTTTCTGATTTCCAAACGTACTACAAAGCAATGCAGATCAAGACTGTGTAATGAAACAATGATAGACATAAAGGTAAATGGAATAGAGTTGAGAGTCTAGAAATTAGCCTATACATCAATGAATTCACCAATTTTTGACAAGGATGCCAAGACTCTCCAGTAGGGGAAGAAGAGGCTTTTCAACAAATGGTTCTGAGATAACTGGACAGCCACATGCAAAAGAATGAAGCTGGACCCTTCGTATTGTGAGGTATAACATTTCATGTGCTACTTTGACAAGTTTAAGCTTCATAGACAAGTTTAAGTTCCAAAGTTCTAACAACGGGACCCCTCGCTCTTATCACGTTCTCCCAACCAACAGCAAAGGCTTCCCACCTGGCTAGTTCCCCTATCAGCTGTACCTGCTACACCCCACGTAGCCCTCAACCTATTAAGTTTTACTTTCCTGCCACTCCATGAAATTCAAACAAGCCAATCACATCCTCTCATGGGTACCAAGAATTTCCTCATCCTTTCATTACTACAAAACCTAACCTCCATGCCCCTGCTTGTTCTTTCTTGTGCAACCCCGATGGTGACGAAAATGTTCTAAAGTTGGCTGTAGTGATAATTGCACATATCTGTGAATATGTGAAACACCACTGAATTGTACATTTTAAGTAGGTGAAGTATACGCTATAAGAATCATTTCCCAATAAAGCTATCTAAAATTATATATGGGCTACTATCAAGAACAGTATTGCAGTAGATTCAAGAAGATGAACACAAATGCACAGATGACTGATCCATAATAGATTACCCAGAAAAGTTTGCAAATTTGGTTTTAGTCCTTGCTTGAAAAAAATTGCTTTCCTAGAAAATATTTATTGGTGGCAGTATTCAAAGAAGACAGAGTTGAATGATCCAGTGGCCTAAATAAATATGGCACTGTTTTTATATGATAAAAAGAAAAAAAAGATAGTTTTCAGAATTTAAGCTCCGAATTAATGAGCCTGCTCATTTTATCAAAATTTTTCTTGGTTCTTCAAGAGACAAACTATCATCTCTCTTCTGACTTTAACTGTTATTCCACTTCTGATATTACTAGCCTCTTTATAAAACGTAAGCAGAGCTCCCTGAAACAATGCTGTCTTTAATCTTGGAGGTGGCACACTGGGACCTGGATCTACCAGGGCACCACCTGGTCACCTCTGGCAGAAAGCAGCCTTCTCTAGGGCTCCTCAGAGGGCAGCCCAATTGATGCCCACAAGAAGTGATGAGTAACATCTGCTGTCTCCTGTTCTGTCTTAAAATGATAAGAGTAGACAAGGGTGTGTTTTATCATCTGGAGGTCCACAAAATCAATGTCAGCATGCAGCCACTGCCCATTACACACAATGAGCCAGGAAGCTGTTGAAGAAGCTTCTGTTCCACGCAGCCAAGT
This sequence comes from Gorilla gorilla gorilla, assembly GCF_029281585.2. Taxonomy (NCBI): domain Eukaryota; kingdom Metazoa; phylum Chordata; class Mammalia; order Primates; family Hominidae; genus Gorilla; species Gorilla gorilla. Next base: position 18,331,183 of record NC_073230.2, read on the forward strand.
TATAACAGCCCACACTCCAGAAAGCTGGGGGTGAGGAAGTCAGATAGGCAGAGCTGGAGGCTGCATCCCGAAAATCTGTCATTATAAATAATTAATATTCATGGCTAATTTACCCTTTTGGTAGCCACCAAGCTAACTATGGGATGATTCCTCTAACAATGCACATGCATTTAAATGCTTGGTCTGAAAAAGTTTAATTATATGTGAAATCGCCTGATGGAAAAAACAAAATTCTAACATTACATTTGTCCACGAAAAGAAAGGAAAAGCTGCTTTTAAAAAGTTTTTGAAACTGATTTCAACTCTTCTAAAATTGAATTGTCCTATAAAATTTGTTTTAATTTTTTTATTACATACTTATGTGAATAACATTTCTTATCAATAATGACTGTTGAGAATTTAAAGGTATTATCATTTAAAAGTCTCGATAAGGAATTGCATATGGTCATCCTAGGGAAGAAATAATGCTGACATTAAAAATGGTATGCAGCCAGGCACAGTGGCTCACACTTGTAATCCCAGCACTTTGGGAGGCCAAGGTGGGTGGATCACCTGAGGTCAGGAGTTTGAGACCAGGCTTGCCAACATACTGAACCCCCCCATCCTACTAAAAATACAAAAATTAGCCAGGCATGGTGGCACGTACCTGTAGTCCCAGCTACTTGGGAGGCTGAGGCAGGAGAATCGCTTGAACTCAGGATGCGGAGGTTGCAGTGAGCCGAGATCGCACCACTGTACTCCAGCCTGGGTGAGAGAGCAAGACTCTGCCTCAACAACAACAACAACAACAACAACAAAGTATGCTTATGAAAAGAAACTCAGGTTTTTTTCATTAAAACATTTTAGGCCGGGTGTGGTGGCTCACACCTGTAATCCCAGCACTTTGGGAGGCCAAGGCAGGCGGATCACCTGAGGTCAGGAGTTTGAGACCAGCCTGACCAACATGAAGAAACCCCGTCTCTACTAAAAATACAAAAATTAGCCGGGCATGGTGGTGCATGCCTGTAATCCCAGCTACTCGGGAGGCTGAGGCAGGAGAATCTCTTGAACCCGGTAGGGGGAGGTTGCGGTTAGCCGAGATCGCTCCATTGCACTCCAGCCTGGGCAACAAGAGCAAAACTCCGCCTCAAAAAAAAAAAATTAAGATTTTATTTAGGATAGTACGCAAATTCAATAGTTAATATTAATACAGGAGTTATTAAGAAATTATTTTTAGGCAGCTAGAAAAGGTTAAAGTTCTCTGCGCAATTTTCCTTTAATAAAAAGCAACCCCAAACCATTTCTTCTCTAATAGAAAGCGGCCTGAGAAGTCAGGCATAGATATGCAAACTAGAAGCTTTTATATGTAAATGCAGGCAGCTGTACCTGGAAGCCAGGTACATTCAATGTGGCATCTACTGCCCTCTTTTTCTTATCACCACGTGTGCCAGCTGTCATGGCAGCCTCCAGATGACACCACGTGTACAGGCATCATGGCGACCAGCCACGTGGAGGCCACGTTTACATAATAAAAGACTAGGGTGGGAGGGCCAGTCTTTTCGTGGGCTGTGTAAATGGCACACCTGGTAAAACCAGTTCCCTGGGCCCCATGTAAATCAATCACCGCCTCCTCAAGCCTCTTTACAAAACCAACTGCATTCCGCTGCAAACGGAAGACCCTCAGGCTATCGACTTTCTCAATATGAGGAAGCTTTTTCTCTCTCTTTTCTTTTTCTATTAAACTTTCTGCTCCTGAACCCACTCCTCATGTGTGTCAGTGTCCTGAATTCTTTCTCAACCAAGACCAAGAGCCAGGATATATACCCCCAGACAATGGAGCCCTTTCAATATCTTACATAATATTTGCTATATTATAGTATATATTCCTAAAAAATAATTTAAAAAAATTTTCCCATCACATCCCATATAGATGCCTCCAGATGCCACAAAAACTATCATGTCTTTGTCCTTTTCCTGCCATGACATGAAAAAAGTTAGGAAAGCATTAGTTTAAATCTAATGGCCAACCATTTCAATTATGTCTGTTTCCTATCACTACCGCCACGCTCCCAAACAGTCTTGTCTTTGTCTATCACTCCAATTCCCAATCCTGTTTACCCTGGCATTTTTACAAATTCCCATTCCCAGGATGCTCTGCCTTGCTTGGGACTGTAATACAACTACATAAGTTGATACACAGTCCTTCCATTTCTTATTACCTAAAATTAGTTGGGGATGCATCCTCCCTTTGTAAGACAAGTAAAATAATCTATTATGGACTGAATCGTGTCCCTGCAAAATTCATATGTTGAACCCCTGAACTTCAATATGACTATGTTTCTCAATTCCTCAATATATTGCCTTTAGGGAGGTAATTACGGTTAAGTGAGGTCATAAGGGTGGAGCCCTAATCTGTTAGGATTGGTGTCTTTATAAGAAGAGGAAGAGACACTAGAGATATCTCTATCTCCCTTTCTCTTTCTCTCTCTCTCCACATGCACAAAATAAATGTCCTGTGAGGACACAAGGAGAAGGCGGCAGTCTGCAAGCCAGGAAAGAGGTCTCCCCAAAGGAAGCAAGTTTGCTGACACCTTGATCTTGGACTTCTAGCCTCTATAACTGTGAGGGGGGGAAAATCATGCTGTTTAAGCCTGTGGTTTTCTGTTACAGCTGCCCTAGGTGACTAATACACCATCCTGAAGGAACTCCACACTTAGTCACCTGCTACATATTTTGCTGCATCTGATTACATCTTATAATCTTTACATGCATCTTAGAAAAAGAAGCTCCTTAAATATACATATATATGTATGTAAAATGGGATCTTGCTAAGTCACCAGGGCTGTGCTGGCCTCCAACTCCTGGCCTTAAGTCATCCTCTCACCTTGGCCTCCCAAAGTGCTGGGATTACAGGTATGAGCTACCACCGGCCCAACAAAAGCCTCTTATCTCCAAAATAAATCCGTTTGTCTGTAGCCTTCCTACCACCTCTTCCCATTTAAAGTCCTCTCTGTTTCTCTTTCCCACTCTTTCCTTTCTTTCTGGTATCAAGTTACTTTAGGACACTGAATTATTAGTGAAAAGGTTGTACAGTAGGCAAGAAATCAAAGTGAAGAGAGATGGAGAGTCTTGAGAAAATTTTTGTTCACACAGTATGAAATCTGAAGAATTCTCCTATTTCATTACCACACAACAAAGTCAGTTGTGTGGTTATGAAAGCAGTCTTTCCCTCCAGGTTCATTGTCAAGCTCCTTTTGAGCCCACTGCACCAACAGTACTAGATTCCTGGACTTTGGTCTTTTCTAGGATCTGTGTTTATTGTCACCTTCTGTTAATTAATTTTCACCTAGAGATAAGTAATATAATTATAACTGGTAAATTTTCCATTTACTCTAGTATATGAAGTTGCAATTTAATTATGTTACAGCTGTTTACTATCTAATATGATTTATTTATGCCTGGAGACCCTTATCTATACTCATTGTCTCCATTTCCTGATTTTCCACTCATTCCTCAACTCACTCCACAGACATAGCTCTTGTTATAATCTGCACGTTGCAAGGTTTGGTGGTTATTTTCTGTCCTTTGCTTGTTGAACTTTTCAGCAGCAATATCACAATTACCCACCACCACTTTACCTTCTTTTTTCTTTTTTTTTCTCCTTGTATTTCGTTCCGTCCAAAATGTCAATCACTTTATCTCCTTAAAGCGGTTTCCCACTTGGTATCCATTACACTACACTATGTCTCTAGCAGCACCTTCTTGGTCTCCTTTTCTGTTCTTCCTTCTCAACAAAAATCTCTAAATGTTGGAGTACTTCCAGATCTGTGCAGGACCTTCTTCTATTCTGTATCTACACTCCCCCTAGGTGACCTTAACCAACCTCCTGCTCTTAAATGCCATCAATATGTGGATGTCTCACAAATGTTTATCTCCATCCCAGCAGCCCCTCCATGGCACCATACCCACATACCAAGTGCTTACTTGGACATCTAACAAGTATATCCAACTACCTCCGAGCAGAATTCTTCATTTTCCCACTAATCTTGTTCCTTCCAAATTTTCAATAGGTCAGTAACATGGTACATCCATTCATTCAGTTGCTCAAGCCAGAAACTAAAGAGTGATGGAAAACACCTTCGCAAAATTATAACAGTAAGATAAATCAGACAGTTAACTCCATCTTGTTTCTGACTTCCAAGCTATGCTTCGTCATTCCTGGGTGTAGACCAAGCTAACTTTGGGAAGAATTTAGTTTGGGGTTTACCTTGAAAGCAAGGTTAATAACAGTTCCTCCCTTAAACTAACTTCCTGCTTGCTCAAGGACCAAAAACTGCCTTCATAGGACTAATGAAAGGCCACAAGTATAAAATTATGAGAGATGTCTGAATTATGCTAAGAAGTAGTCATATTTTCTATAATCCCTTACTGCTTAGGAGTTATGTGGCCAGAAGTCACAAGATTTGTGACTTCCCCAATTGTTCCCATAGATAACATCACTATTGTAGAACCTAAGATTGGTTTTTCAAGCTTTCAGACTGACCCCGCCTGGATTCATGACTCATGACTCAACTGATTCTGTGGCCCAACCCAGAGGTGGACTTAGTGCATGAAGACAGTTTTCCACACCCCTATGATTTCATTCCCAACCAATCAGCAGCACCCATTCCCTAGCTCCCTTCCCACCAAATTGTCCAAAAATAACCCTAACTTCTGACCCTTCAGGGAGACTTACTTGAGTGAAAACTCTAGTTCACACGGCTGCAGCCAGCCGCATGCCAATTAAACTCTTCTCTACTACAATGCCATGGTCTCAGTGAATTGATTTTGTGAAGCAGGCAGAAAGAACCAATCAGGCAATTACATCATCATTGATCTTTCTCTTTCTTTCTCCCTTCCATTCATCAAGTCCTATTGCTGCTAGTTTCATATTATATCTAAAATCCACTCTCTTCTCTCCACCTCCACTGACATCACCCTAGTCCAAGTGTCATTGTGTAGTCAAGATTGTTAAAAGTGCTCCTAGCTAGTTTCCTTGCTTTCACTCTTGACCTCTCCCATCCATTCTCCAAACAGCAATCAGGTTGTTCTCTGAAAAATAGAGGAGCAGATAATATCACTTCCTGAATACAAAGGTTTTTATTGGCAGCATAAAATTCAAACTCTTTATCCTGGTTTGGCTCCTACTTCCTTTCCCACTTCTTTTTGTTGCAGTTTTCCTTGTGGCTGCTGCATTCTAGTCACATGGGCTTCCTTTGGTTCCTCTTCTTTTTTTTTTTTTTCCTATTTTCAGTAGAGACAAGGTTTCGCCATGTTGGCCAGGCTGATCTCAAACTCCTGGTCTCAAGTGATTCACCTGCCTCAACCTCCCAAAGTGCTAGGATTACAGGTGTGAGCCACCGCACCCAGCCCATTTGGTTCCTCTTCTAAGCTGCAACGTCTTTGCATTTGCTGACACTTGTGGCTATAAAGCTGTTCCACCAGCTTTTCCCTTTGCCAGCTAATTTCTGCCCTTTAGGTTTCAGCTTATATGACTCCCTTTACAAAAAATGACCCTTATGACCAAATTCATAAGTCTTCCTACCTCTTCTTTGCCCTCTGTGTTGTACTCCATCTTATCATCTTGCACATCTCCTTCATAGTACTTATCACAACCTAAAACTATCTGTTTATCTGACTCCCCGAATAACAGGGACATCATGTCTTATCATTGTACATCCCTAGTCTCTATCACAGTGCTTGCCATTCAATAAATATTCATTGACTAAATGAATAGATGAATAAATAAATGATTTCCATTCTGAGCCCAAACCCTTCCAAGTATGTAACTGACAGACTTGGAAATTCTTAAAGCTCATTCTCACATTCACTAAGTTCAGAGACAGTAATTTCTACTTGTGGCTAATTTGCATTCATTGCCTATATGTTCTTCAAAATTTCATTCTCAGGAAGTAACTTTATCTTATGCATTACCTCTACTACCACATGCACATCTAGATACATATATATACTCACTAAAACCAAGAAGGCATTTGTTGTTAAATGTATAGTTCAAAGGCAGATCCTGTTATCCTTTGGATCTGATTTATTTTCTGGTTCTCTTTCCAAACATCTACTTTTATAATTTTTATATTGATTTTGTTTGTTCAACTTTTTATATGTTTTAGTACCTTAAGCCCCCACAATATCTTTTATAAATGAAAAGTCTGACCAGTTGCTTATAAAACCAGTTTGTCTTCTTAGGCATAGAGCTAGTGTGTCAGCCTTTTGTGGTGTTCATTAAATATTTATGACTCTCTGACTTACAGACACAGGGTCAGTTGCTCTTTCTTGGCACTTTGATTTTAGGCATAGCCATATAACTTGCACTGGCCAATGAAAGAAAGAGGAAGTAGCAGTTGCCATTATTGGGCAGATGCCTTAAGAGTCAAATTTCCTTCCCACTGCCGCAGTGACGGTGTGGGGGCAGGACAGAGAGAGTTCCTGGGACACAGGACTTTTTGTTTTAAAACCAAAACAGTTCCAGGAAAAACTGCCCTGGTTTGATTGGAACTAATGGGGGTTTCTAGGATACAGGGTTTTCAAGAGTAAACCTGGGAAAGATCCAAGCAAACTGGAATTATTTATTTACTCTGTGATTCTGGAAAAAGTATTTAGATGAAATTTACAATAGCCTTGATTCCAGAGTGAATATGAAGAGAAACGCTCACTCAACCCACACTAAGCATGTAGCATCAAAGAAAAATAAATTTTGGTTGAGTGAACCACTGAGATCTGGTAGTTTTTGATTCTATATCATAATCTGACCTCCCTTAAGAAATGCATAAATAGGTACTAACTGGACAGGTGCTGCCATAACAACAAAACCTGATACATGTGGCATTAGGTCCAGGCAGCAGGTGATGAGGAAGTCTTTTCAGAGATTGAAAACATGGTTTTTCAATACTATCGCATGGCAAAACTTTGATAATGTTGCCAACTGAAATAACTGAAAGATGATATACCTACAGAACTTGTGGTCTTAAGGGAAAAGGTAGAGTAGAGAAGTTTAGCAGTGTGTTGGTTGCAGCTGACTATATTCATTGAGGTATTACAAAAAATGCAAAGCTCATGGAAATAATCGGCTGGTAATAAGTAGAAATATACAGTTTAGAGAGAACGCACAAATTCAGTGATTTGTAGGGTCAGAAGAAGTAACTCTCTTCAAATACAAGTTGTGAAAGGTAAAACAGAAAAGATCTTTGAGTGAGAAAGAATGATTGAAACTCAGCCTTTGGAAGAGAGATCGAACCTAAGAGTTGTAAATGATTTTCCCTGACTCAGGGAAAATAAATTAAAGGTGTGCTTTTGCCCCTGAAGTCTGATAAATCCAAGGTACTCCAATTAAGTTAAGACACAAAGAGAGAATGATGAGAGTGATAGAGTAATAGAGAGATGGAGAAAAAGCACATATGGATGAGAAAGAAAAGATATATAATACATCTAAGTATGCTTCAAAAGAACTGTGAGTATGTCATTGGCACATGGAAATAACTGGAATCTGATTAAAATTCTATTAAGCTTACAAGAGCATTTTTCTGTCAAATAAATTATGAAACAAGACTAGAAATATCTGTGATTATTTGAAACTTAGACTGACCCTTGACCTCCACCTTCTTTGAACAGCAAGCAGGTTAAAAAAAAAACTATTCAGACTCCAAGAAGGGCAAGTTCTCCAATGTCAATTTTAGATGAAATCAGGAAGAGTAATAGTAAGGAAGAATTTTTTTTTTTTTTTTTGAGACAGAGTCTCACTGTGTCACCCAGGCTGGAGTGTTGTGGCATGAACACAGCTCACTGCAGCCTTGACCACCTAGGCTCAAGATATCCTCCTGCCTTAGCTTCCCAAGTATCTGGGACTACAGGCATGTGCCACCATGTCTGGCTAATATTTACATTTTTTTGTAGAGACAGGGTCTCACTTCATTGTCCAGGCTGGTCTCGAAATCCTGGGCTCAAGCAATCCTCTCACCTTGGCCTCCAAAACTTCTGGGATTTGCCTGGCCAGAAAAATCTTTAAAGAGGAAGACCTCTAATGGTCAATGACGTTGAACTTTTTTTCCCGTGACTGTTGGCCACACTTATGTTTTCTTTTTGAAAAGTGTCTGTTCGTGTCCTTTGCCCACTTTTTTATGGGATTTTTCTCCTTGTAAATTTGTTTAAGTTCCTTATAGACACTTGATATTAGACCTTTGTTGCTGACGAGGTTGTGGAGAAAAAGGAACAGTTATACACTGTTGGTAGGAGTGTAAATTACTTCAGCCATTGTGGAAGACAGTCTGGCAATTCCTCCAAGACCTAAAGACAGAAATACCATTCGGCCCGTCAATCCACTGGGTATATACCTAAAGGAGTATAAATCATTCTATTATACAGACACATGTATGGGCTAGGTGCGGTGACTCACACCTGTAATCCCAGCATTTTGGGAGGCCAAGGCAGGTGAATCACATGAGGCCAGCAGATCACTTGAGGCCATGAGTTCAAGATCAGCCTGGCCAACGTGGTGAAAACACATCTACTAAAAATACAAAAATTAGTCTGGCATGGTGGCACACACCTGTAATCTCAGTTACTTGGGAGACTGAGGCTCAAGAATCTCTTGAACCCAGGAGACGGAGGTTGCAGTGAGCCGAGATTGTGCCACTGCACTCCAGCCTGGGTGACAGAGCAAGACCCTGCCTCAGAAAAAAAAAAAAAAAAAAAAAAGACATGTGTATGTGTATGTCCATTGCAGCATTATTCACAATAGCAAAGACATGGAATCAACCTAAATGCACATAAATGATAGATTGAATAAAGAAAATGTGGTACATATACACCATAGAATACTATGCAGCCATGAAAGAGAACGAGATCATATCCTTTGCAGGGACATGGATGGAGCTGGAAGCCAATATCCTTAGCAAACTAACACAGGAACAGAAAACCAAATGCTGCATGTCCTCATTTATAAGTGGAAGTTAAATGATGAGAACACATGAACACATAGAGGGAAACAACACACACTGGGAAGTGGAGGGTAGGAAGAGGGAGGGGATCAGGAAAAATAACTAGTGGGTACTAGGCAATACCTGAGTGAAGAAATAATCTGTACAACAAACCCCCATAACACAAGTGTATCTATGTAACAAACCTGTACTTGTACCCCTGAATTTAAAATAAAAACTAAGAAAAAAAAAAAAAGAGAGAGACCTGAGAGCCGCAGAGAACAAAGAACTGGGAGGCACCTCCTGGAAAGCAGATTGACCTAATCAAGGAAAATTAAGCTATGCCTAAGGTAGGGAATCTGCTTATCACATGGAGAGATTTCATGGACCAGGGACTACTGTGTGGTCCCATTTTTCCTCTTTCTAAATGGGAATGTTTATTTTGGTTATCCTGTCCCTGTCATACCCTTGTCTATTGAGTTTATGGGATGTAAACAGCTTTTACTATAGTTCTTAAGTCTCTGGATCAAGAGGAACTTTATCTAGACCAAACTTAGAAATTACTGCACATCACTCCCTATAGATAAAATTCTGTTACTGAAGCCAGTGAAGTTTTTGTTGTTGCTTTTTACTGTAGCATAACCTAGCCAACTTGACTGATACAACTAAAGAACATATTCCAGTCTCCCTTGCAGTCAGCTTTAGGCATATGAATGAGTTATCGTCTAAGGTGTATGACAGAAGTGATATGAATGAACCAATTTCAGACATGGTCTATAAAACCTCCCATGTAGGGGGGCTGGGCGAGGTGGCTCATGCTTGTAATCCCAGCACTTTGGGAGGCTGAGGTGGGTGGATCATCTGAGGTCAGGAGTTTGAGACCAGCCTGGCCAACATGGCGAAATCCCATATCTACTAAAAATACAAAAATTAGCCAGGCATGGTGACAGGTGCCTGCAATCCCAGCTACTCGGCAGGAGAATAGCTTGAACCTGGGAGGCGGAGGTTGCAGTGAGCTGAGATAGCACTATTGCACTCCAGCCTGGGTGACAGAGCGAGACTCTGTCTCAAAAAAACAAAACACACACAAAAAAACCAACAACAACAAGAAACACCTCCTATGCATGATCTTCCATTCTCTTTAATGAATTGCCAAATTAATGGACAGAATTCTAAGCCCTACAAGAGGGTAGAACCACACCACAGAGAGTTGCCTGAATAATCCCATATTGAAAGCTTTCTGCCAATCAAAAACACCTGTTTTGAACCTCACTAAATTCTATTGTGTTAAACCATGGAGATTTGGGGGTATTATGGACTGAATGAATTCCCCCAAAATTCATATGTTGAAGCCCTACCCCCCAAAGTTGTGGCAATTAAGATGGAGCATTTGGGGGGTAATTAGGGTAAGATGGAGTCATGAGGGTGCATCCCTCATGCTGGGATGAGTGCCCTTGTAAAAAGGAACACTAGAGAGTTCTCTCTCTATCTCTATCTCTCTCTGTCATGTGATAACACATAGAGAAGGTTGCCATCTGCAAGCCAGGAAAAGAGCCCTCACCGGAAACTGAACTTAATCTTGGATTCCAGCATCCAGAACTGTGAGAAAATAAATTTCTGTTGTTTAAGTCACCCAGTCTATGTATTTTGTTATGCCAACCCAAGCTGACTAACACAGGAAGATTTATTTCTTATAACAATTAATGTTTCCCTAATAAATACACGTAATATAAGTTATTTTTTAAATGGCCTTTCAGTTGGACTTCCTAATTCCTGTGTCTCTTCTGTGCAATTCACCACGTACAACTATGCCAGATGAATCTCCCAAAAGCAAATCTCTGATTGTGTCCATTATAAATATTCCTCTTCAGCTCCCACATAAAATCCCAAAATCCAATCTTATCTTTCACTCCTTTCTTGATCTGTCTTCAACACATACTTTCAGTCTTATCTCTTGCTATCAGATTACATATCCAATGCTACAAACTATACACCTTATAAACCTTGTATCCCTATTTACCATTATATACCTTTTGTTTTCCCACTTCCCACAACATATGCAGAAAGCAGATGTGAGCCATAAACCAATCACCAAGGTAATGAATTAACTGCGTTTGAGTTCCCTTTCCTCTCCACTCCCTCCGTGCCCATTCACATATATACCTCCCCAGCCACTTTTCCACAAGCAACGTAAATCACCAGAAGATAATGAAATCTTTGGTAGGGAGGAAAGATTACATTTCCTCCTCTATGAGGACTGGCATTTTAGCACAGTGGTTAAGTGTTTGTGCTCTGGAGTTACCCTGCCTGATGGTTTCAAATCCTAGTTCAGTAATTTCTGGTCTCTGTAACCATAGGTAATTTACTTAACTCTAACTTTCTCAACTGTTAAAGATGGATAAAAATAACCCAAAAGCAATGAACAAAGCAAGCTACAGTTAAGGCACGCTAAGCCACTCCCATCTGGTTGCAGATTTGTAAAGCTAGATTATTTTGCCAATGACTTTGGGACTCAAAATAATTGACACTTCTTTGTGGTCTGCCCCAAAAAGCATTACTACAAGTAGAGAGGAGCTTGCCAGAGAGGAGGCATAATATAGTGGGAAAAGAATTAATTTGGGAAGCTATGTAGACTTGGATTCAAATACTTGCTCTTAAAGCTAATAGCATGACTTGGAAAAATTTATTCTGTTTGCCTTCCTGAACCTTATTTTTCTTATATGAAAATGGGGAAAAAATAGAAGCTCAATAGGACTGATGGGAGGATAAAAAGTGAGATAACCCCTGCAAATAGCCTTGCACATTTAAACACAGGTCCTTTCTCTCCCCCTCCCTATTCATTACAGAAGCAAGAGCAAAATTAATCCTTCTAATTCCTTAAGCTTCCTTTTTTATCCCTAGCAATCTGATTATTCAATGTTTCCCCATGTTCTTTGCTTTCTAAGCATTTCTTTCCTAATACAATCTTTCATTCGGTGTGTGCTTTTAAGAAGCAATATAAATTAGCTAAAATGTGCTTCTGTTTTCTTTCTGGTGAACAAATTCTCACTGCATTCTAATAAATAAATTGCACTGTATTTCCTGCACTTGTTTATGATCTGTGATCATGTCTACATATTGATATACCAGCAAATACCATACTCATTTCCTTTTCCTGGAAACATTTATTTGAACTCAAAATTATACTTATTTGAAACTTAAGCACAAAACTAGAATTACAATCATTTTTTGTACCAATACAAGCTGATAATATGATCCATTTTGTTTACTTGTTTCTGAATCTGAAAATTAATAATAGGCATCTATTTCTTATTTCTCCATGGCATAACTTATTCTCCTTATCCACTAGGTTCTTTGTTTTATTTGCCTACAGTAATGAAACTAAAAGAAGAGGACATTTCATGTTCATAGTTATTTTGCTTCATTATGAAAAACAAGGCTATAAATTTATTCATGACTGTTAGGCACTGTGGGATTCTAGTTAAAAAAAAAAAGAGGGTGTATATTGCCACATTATAATGATAAAGTATAAATGCCTATATATATCATTTTTCTAGAGTAATTCAAATGAATAACTTCCATCTAGAAACATCACATAAGGTGTCTACATGGTAAACAATTATCAGTAATTAGGGTTTCTTCAACAGCTATTTTATTGCTGTTTTATATATGATCCCTTAGGTGCTTATAAAATAACACTTTACTACATTTTATTTTCATTTTAATAACCTGTAAGTACTTCAGTTTCCACTTCTAAACATTCATTCAAAATTCAGTTACCATCTACAAATTAAATTATACTATCACTGAGAAAATGTCTATATATCAAAGCCTCTGCAATTGCTTTATGTTCAATATACTCAATCACTGAATACTTGTAGGCCTATTACATACCAGGTACTGTCAGGCCCTGGTGATACAGTGATAAGCAAAATAGAGACAGACCTTGTCTACATGTATATAGAGAGAACCTAAGTGCTGCACTCAAGATGTGTGTAATAGAGAAATACGAATTTTTTTTTTAAGACAGGGTCTCACTCTGTCATCCAGGCTGGAGTGCAGTGGCGCAATCCTGGATCACTGCAACCTCGACTTCCCGGGCTCGGGTGATCTTTCCACCTCAGCCTACAGAGTAGCTAAGACTACAGGGAAGCACCACCACGCCTGGTTAATTTTTGTATTTTTTGTAGAGATGGGGTTTCACTTTGTTGGCCAGGCTGGTCTCAAACTCCTGCACTCCAAGAAATCCACCCCCCTCAGCCTCCCAAAGTGTTGGGATTACAGGCATGAGCCACCATGCCTGGCCAGGGAAATAGGACTTACACATAACGATTTTGGAGACATCATAAACAGTAAATCCATGGCCATGTGTTGTGGGAGGTGCAAGGGAAAAAGGAGTTTGTAGATTGTCTGGAAGTCACACTCCAGATGTTAAAATAGAACTACAAACAGATAAAGCACTCCCCCCATAAAAGCAAAGAATAAATTCATAAAATATTACCCACTTCATATATTCCCCTCTCCTTGCCACCCCTTCTATGTTTTCACAACACTTGTGAAATTTCTGAGTGGAGAGTAGCAACCATTTTCCTCTCTCCTCTGGCCAGATGTCCCAAGATTTGTGTCTTTCTGCCTAAGTACTACTTCTAATCCTAATGTTCTGATGTATCAGTTGATTATGCCTAACATGGCAGCATGCTTATTCAGATGTACCTTTTTTTTGATAGAAATTTTTTTATTTATGAAATACGTATGCAAGAATTGTATCATATCTTTTAAAATGGCAATTTTAGCTGAGATTGAATATCTAGCAATTATATTAGAATAATATCATATTAACATATTTTAGAATGCTTAAGGAAATTTCAAGATTACAGATTTGCAACAGGATGTAAGAAAAATTTGGAATTCTTGGAGGTTGAAATTATAGGAAACAATCTGTTTTCTCACAGAAAGACAGTATTTGTGAGTTAAACTAAGAATAAATTGGACAATTGGTGTAGCAAAGCATGGCCAGTCTTATGTTATAATATTAGAAAACACACACATACACCCACATACTCAGAATATAGACCAGTGAAATTAAGGAAAAGATGAAGGAAAAATCGTTCACTGACTACTCACTTTTATGTGCTTTTTGTCATTTATTAATTCTATCAGAAAACAATTACTGAGTGACCATGTAAGGCAAAATAGAAAATGAGTGTGTCCCCCAGGACAATGGAAAAACAAGGAACAAAGTGCCACAGAATCCAGGACAAGCATCTTTGAAGAAAAAAAAAAGAGAGCTCTATAGTACCAAATGCAATGGAGACATTACATAAGACAGGATCCAAAAAATTAGTAATGACCATTCGATTTAGCAATAAGGAGATCAATAACGACCTCAGGGAGGGCAGTTTCAGCAGGGTGATGGAGACATAAGCCACATGAGTAGTGAGGAAGAAGAGAAAATACAGGCAACTCTTTCAGGTTTTGCATATATTAATTTACTCAATATTGCCACCACAAATCCGTGAGACAGATATCATTGTACAGATGTAGAGTGAGTCTCAAAACTGTGTAAAATGGTTATATCAGATATCTCTAGCATGCCACTTCAAATTCTCTCAGCTTCATCTCTTATTCCAGCCACTGCTACAGCAACCAATTCTAGGCAGGCTTCAACCAGCTTCATGCAAGTGCAACCTGACAGCATCTTGTGCATCTCACCTTGGGCAGGTGCTAAGCACCCCTCACTTCTCTGACTCTGTGATGCACTTGGCACTCATACATCTACAACTCCCAAGTCCAGGGGAATTAAGGCCTGCGACACCATCCTTGACCAATGGAAGATGGGAGCCAAAAGATAAAGATTCCCATCCCCTTCATTCTTTAGGCAGAGAGTTCTGTGATGCATTTCATAAGGCTTCTCAGAAGTCTTACAACACGAAACACCAGTCACCCATTGTGATGGACAACACAACAAACCATCTTTGTACTGGCTTGTCTTTCTTCCTTGTTTCACCACTCCTCTTCACCACTCCTGATCCCAAATGAACTACCATGGCTGCAAGACTTTGTCTTAGGCTCTGTGTTCTAGAGAGCTCTGAGTAAGACACTGCCAGGGACAAACACCTAATGAGTGACTGTACAGGGACCCAAACCAAAGTATATGATTCCAAACCCCATGCTCTTTTTTCTACATGATTTTTACTTTTTGATTAAGAAAATTACTCTAGTTCCTGGCCAAAACTTTTTAATCTTATGGGAGCTAAATAATGTGTACACACAGAAGCAGAGTGTGGAATAATAGACAATGGAGACTCGCGGGGGTGGTAGGTGGAGAAGGGGTAGATGATGGGAGGTTGATCGGTGGGTACAATGTGCACTGCTCCAGTGATGGATGCACTGAGGGCCCTGACTTCACCATAATGCAATGTATCAGTGCAGCAAAATTGCACTTGTACTCCACGAATATATAGAATTTTTTAAAAAATTAAAACAGAAAAAAGGTCAAAACAGCTTAAACAGAAAAGAAGAAATAAATGTGAAGTTGAGTAGAAAAAGGACAAAGTGGGACCTGAGAAGACAAACCAGAACCCACAAGGATGAAGGTGAACCTGTGTGGGACTCTCAATACCTTCAAGCTTCAAAATGTGATGGGATGTGTAGGTGATCTGCAGGAGAAGCTGGTGCACTCTGTTATGGGAAGCTTGAGAAGCTTAAGAAAGAGGGCTGAAAGGAGATGAAGGAGCTACGGGGCTGCTGCTGTCCCAGGCCACAAGGTAAACTAGGAG
This sequence comes from Gorilla gorilla gorilla, assembly GCF_029281585.2. NCBI lineage: Eukaryota > Metazoa > Chordata > Mammalia > Primates > Hominidae > Gorilla > Gorilla gorilla. Next base: position 18,346,910 of record NC_073230.2, read on the forward strand.
ATAAGGAACAACGTGGATTATCTGTGGCTTTCTTCAAAGCCAAACTCATCTGTCTCAGGAAAAATTTTCCTGGTGCCCTCCACAGACCTTCCAAGTTTAAACAGATCATGGTTGCTGTCACATTTCATTTTTTTTTTTTCCAAATCTCATGTGAAATACCTCTTGTGGCCCACAGTATTCCTGAATATGCAGAATAGGGAATCCTCAGAAAGCCAGTACCTGCTCAACTAAATTGACACAATACAAACCCACCATACTATCCCTTTTGTTGTGTTGCCCTTCTCCATAGTAGCACCTGCAAACCTCTGTCCACGATATACCCATATACACACACCATAATCTAACAAGACCCCAAACACATGCCTCTATGCTTTTGTATAGACTACTTCTTCGGTCTGGAATTTCTCACCCTTAACCAGAGCCAACTTGATCGGCATGAGATTTGCGTGTAGGCTCTTGTGTTTGCAAGACCCCAAACTTGGTTTAATGCTGTGCTGTCACTGTCTTGTAATTCTTAATATTACAAGGTACTCCAAGTTGCCATTTTGCACTGGGGCCCATAAATTCAACAGCTGATGTTGTCCCAGTCTAGCCCTCATCTTTCTGGCAGATTTGCTTCTTCAAAGCCAAATTTATCTGTCATTTGCTCAGGGAAAATTTTCCTGCCCAACAACTCTATCACTCTACACACACAGAAACACACACACACATACACACCAGTTAAACAAAAAATCCTTCCTCTGAACTGTGGCTTTTAACTACTGCTTTGAACTTATCACTATGAAAGATCATTGTTTATTTTCCCAACTTAACTGTAAGTTCTTAAAGTGGCTCTCATCTTTGTATTCCTGTGCCCAGCACAAAACTCAGCACATTATGTCAGTTGAGTTAAAAACAAAAAAAAAAAAGTAAAAACTTTAAAAATAAAAATTTATTAAAAAACAGCAGCTTTCTTATTTGTGCAAAAATCTTAAACCATCTTTTGAGGGGATAGGTGTGGTGGCTCATACCTATAATTCCAGCACTTTGGGAGGCCACACCTGGAGGATCATTTCAGGCCAAGAGTTCAAGACAAAACCTAGTCAACATAGTAAGACCTCTGTATCTACAAAAATAAATAAATAAATAATTTAAAAAATTGCTGTAGTCCCAGCTACTTGGGAGGCTGAGTTAGGAGGATCACTTGAGTTGAGGCTGCAGTGAGGTATGATTATGCCACTGCACTCCAGCCTGGGCAACAGAGCGAGACACGGACTCCAAAATAAAAATAAAAATAAAAATAAACTCATTTTTTCATATTTGTGTAAAAGTCTTAAAGCTGTGATATTACGGCATGTGCACACATTGGTTTTTGTCCATAGTTCCTGGCTAATAATTCCCATAGCCCTTGTTACAGTCCTTTGTTATGACGTTGGGGCACTTTAAGCCTCAGAAGCAGGCCTCAGAAAGCAGAAACTCTCTCTCTCTTAACTTCCCTGGCCCTTCTTTCACCAGCTCAAGGCAGGACTCTAATCTGATCGCAGGTCATAAGACCCTCATTTCAGAAGGGGTTATGCCCCATCCCCTGAAGGAAGGAATGCTGCACAGAGAAGCCAGTAAGAATGTGAACAGACAGGACTTGCTGGGTTTCCCCACTCAGCCCATTAATATTAGATCATATCTTTTTTGTCCAATCACATTTCTACATGGTTGTCAATCATGCCTATCAAATGAAGTCTCCATAAAAGGTCTCAGAGGACTGGTTTCAGGGAGCTTCTGGATAACTGAATACCTGGAGGTTCCTGGAGGATGTCTGCACTTAGCCAAGCCTTAAAGTATTTACAGAACCAGGAAGGAACCATCTATACCAATTCTAAGTTAATTTGGACTAAACAAGGTCTTATTAATAGCAAAGGATAATTGAAATCCCAAACTTACAAGGTTTTCAACAAAAGTAAAGTTTGCTAAAAGTTAACAGTGTAACACGTATTATCCCAACCTCTAATCTTGTGGCCTTAGACACTCTAGACCGCAGACATGAAGGAAGTTTGTTTTGGAAAAGAATGGTTATCATCTTTGAAAAAAAAAAAGTGGGGGGAGGGAGAATTTATGTAAAAAGAATGTTATATGGTAAATTCTTGTCCTGAAGTAAATTAACTGGTTGTTTAAAGAAAGGGATGTTTGCAACAAATCAGAAAGTTGAGGCATGTCAAAGAATTGTCTGTGAAAGTCATGAAAAAAAAAGTGTGTTATAAAAGGGAATTTATGCAAGAAATGTTGTATAATTTAAAAGTAATCAGGCCTCCAGAATGTAAAACTATTGAAGAAACAGTTTATGTGCAAAGTGTATAAGGAAAGTAAAATATACTTTTGGTAAAAGGATTATAAGGAGGCATAAGAATGTGTGGATTTTTACCTACATTAAAAAGTTAAAAAATTTTTTTTTGTTTTGAAGGTTTAAGCAAGTTTTGAAATGTTAATTATAAAGGAAATTCTCTGTGTAAACATATTGCTTTAAGTTAGGGTATCATCCAGTTTTTCTGTGAACTGGACATTAAAATAAAAGCACAACGGGTTTTTCTTAAAGCACTAACCTGCTTTTTAACAAAAATTATAAAAAGTTAAAAAGAGTCTATAAAAATCTTACCTTATGGTCAGACGTTAAAATTGGATAAATATGTCTACAAGGTTTTATTAAAATTGAGTTTAATATTAATAACACACTAATATGGCCGGGCGCAGTGACTCACCCCTGTAATCCCAGCACTTTGGGAGGCTGAGGCGGGTGAATCATGAGGTCAGGAGATCCAGACCATCCCAGCTAACACGGTGAAACCCCGTCTCTACTAAAAATACAAAAAATTAGCCAGGCGTGGTGGCGGGCGCCTGTAGTCCCAGCTACTCGGGAGGCTGAGGCAGGAGAATGGCGTGAACCTGGGAGGCGGAGCTTGCAGTGAGCCGAGATGGCGCCACTGCACTCCAGCCTGGGCGACAGAGCAAGACTCCATCTCAAAAAATAAAAAATAAAATAAAATAAACCAGACTAATATAAAGGTGACATTTAGCTTATCTGGTATAAAAATCATACAGGAAGCATTGTGAAATATAAAATGGTGTTTGGCTTTCTTTGGTCTAAAAACTAATAAAAATAGGTGCTAAAGGAAATTTCTCAGTAAGAAGGCACCAAGAACTATAAAGTCTACTGCTGATGTCCCCACATTTAAAACAAAAGATCAATTTCTTAGAAATTATATACTTGGTTTATCTTCCACTTTCCTTTCCCTCAAAACTAAAAGTGTTTTAGCACATGTACCACCCCTAGAATTTCCGGTAAACCAGCACCAGCCTGAGGATCATGTTCTCATCAAACGGTGGAAAGAAGGAAAACTCGAGCCAGCCTGGGAGCTGCTAAGCACCAAGACTACTGTTTGTACAGTGGAAAGGGGATGGACTCATCACACCCAAGTCAAGAAAGCGCCACCCCCTCCAGAGTCGTGGGCCATGGTCCCTGGGGAAAACCCTACCAAACTAAAGCTAAGAAAAATTTAACTGTCTTTCATCTATTCTATTACTCTTTCTTCTTTCCTCGCTCTATTGCTGACCATCTAGTTATAACATAACCAAGTCAATTTCTCCTCAAACTATTGCATTTGATGCTTGCCTTGTTATACCCTGTGGGGACTTGCCAAGTCAAAGACAGCTCTCTACTTCAGAAAAGTACCGCTGTCCCTCCTGACTCTCCTCAGACTGGGCCTTAGTAAATTGGGACCATTTAATCTGGGGAGATTTAGATAAAGACTCCAGTGTCAACCAGGAGTCTTGCCCCCCGATGTAGAGCTTTTATGCTGTAGTTGGTCCAGCAATCAGTGGGCAAGGATGGACTGCCCCAACCAGTTTTTGTAATTTCCTAAAACCATACATTCATTTCCCTAGAGGATCGTAGAAGTTAAAGACTTAACACAAACTTTGGCAATTAAGACAGGATACCAAGATTCAAATGCCTGGTTGGAATGGATCAAATATTCCATCCACACGTTAAACAAAAGCAATTGTTATGCTTGTGTGCACAGCAGGCCAGAGGCCCAGATTGTCCCCTTTCCACCAGGGTGGTCCTCCAGTCGATCACATGTGGATTTCCAGGATTCTACGGCCTGGAGTAACAAGTTGTGCCAAGCTCTCTCTCTGCTATATCCCAAAGTCCAGCACCCTGTGGGTCAGCCCCTGAGGGTCATCCAGCTTCCATCTCCCAACACTCAGTTCACTTCATGTCTCTCACAACAGGGAGGAAACTTAGTGTTCCTTGGAGACCTGAAGGGATGCAGTGAGCTTAAGAATTTTCAAGAGCTTATCAATCAGTCAGCCCTTGTTCATCCCTGAGCGGATGTCTGGTGGTATTGTGGTGGACCTTTACTGGACACTCTACCAAATAACTGGAGTGGCACTTGTGCTTTAGTCCAGTTGGCTATCCCTTTCACCCTGGCATTTCATCAACCAGAGGAAAGAAAAATAAGACATCATAAGGCGAGAGAAGCCCCTTAAGGGTCTCTAGACTCTCACATCTATTTAGACACAATTAGAGTCCCACGGGGAATACCAGGTCAATTTAAAGCCCAAAATCAAATAGCTGCAGGATTTGAGTCAATATTTTGGTGGGTGACAATTAATAAAAATGTAAATGGATAAACTGCATCTACTACAACCAACAGTGATTTATTAACTACACTAGAGATGCTGTTAAAGGAATAGCTGAGCAATTAGGGGCTACAAGCCAGATGGCTTGAGAAAATAGGACAGCCTTAGACATGATATTAGCAGAAAGAGGAGATGTTTGCATCATGATTAAAACTCAATGTTGTACCTGCATCCCAAACACCACCACCCCTGATGGAAGTATAACAAAGACATTGGAAGGTCTGACTGCTCTGTCCAATGAGTTAACCAACTCAGGGATAAATGACCCCTTTACAGGCTAGAAAAGTGGTTCAATAAATGGAAAAGAATAATAGCCTCAATTCTTACTTCCCTCATAGCTGTAATGGGTGTACTTATTCTTGTCAGGTGCTGTGTCACACCATGCATCTGTGGGTTGGTGCAGAGGCTCATAAAAATGGCAGCTACTAAAATCTCCCTTAGCTGTCCTCCACCTTATCCAGAGAAGCTTCTTCTTTTGGAAAATCAAGCAAAACAACTAAGCCAAGACATGTTAAAAAAAGTTTGAAAAGAAAGAGCTGTAAGAAAATGCAAGAGGAAGGGTTGTTAGAGATGAGTTCTAAATTCTTTTCAAAGAATCAATATGTCAGTATGTTCAATTCTTTGCCTTCTAGTTTTAAACTTAACTTCCTCATAAAGCAACTTTTTTGATTACCTGCTCCACCCTGATTCATTCTAATTACCTGTTCCACCCACATTCTGATTACCTGCTACCTGCCCCGCCCTAACTCATTCTCCACCCTGCATAACCATTTTTCCTGCCAAACCACTCACCCCTATCACTCTCTTTAAGTTAGCCAATCGGAATTAGTTTAGCCTGTGTGGTCTAACCCTAGCCAATAGGGGAACGACACAGCAGCAGGGTCCATGTGCCTCAGGGATAAGAACCCCTTCCACTCCCTTGTCCAAGTGTGCACTCACCATTGCTCCATCTGTAAGGGCACACCCTTCTGTAGATGTACCTTGCCTTGCTGAGAATTAAAAAGAATTTTTTTTTTTTAAAAAAGGAAATTTAAAAAAAAAGAAAATGCATTTAATATATCTAACCTACCAAACATCATAGTTGAGCCTAAAAACATTTTCAGAACAATTACATTAGCCTACAGTTGGGCAAAATCATCTAACACATCTATATTATAAAATATAGAAGCATATTTTATAATAAAGTGTTGAATATCTCATGTAATTTATTTAATAAATGATCATGTCATAATATGCATATCACTTTTGCACCATTGTAATGTCAAAAAATCATAAGAAGAGCTAACATAAGTTGGGACTGTCTGCATATAACAGGGAAGATTAAATGACTCTTTAGCAAAGTTTTAAAAAGAAGCTTGCAATGTATCTTCACTTAGGATGGAGGTCTGAAAATCTTGTAGAATTAATTCCTTTCTTTTTCTGCTTAGGAACAAACAGAAAAAGGTTATTATAGAGTATACAAGCTGCTGCATTTTACGATTAAAAAACAACAGCAGGGGAAGAGACCTGAGATACATTTTTCCAGATGCTGTTTGTCATTCACATAGCATAAAATAATTCTTTGAACATCAGGCATGGTTTAACTCAGTATCATTTCCAACCTAGGAGAGATGACCTGCATATCAAGATTTTAATTCATTGAGTCATAATGCAAATCAGAGAGGGTAGAACATTATGGCACGCTATGTGGACAGGCATTGCTTTAGCAAACCTAGGGAGAAATATAAATCATCCCACTTCTTAAGACTTACAGCTCTGGTGTAAAAGCCAGTCACCTTGTTCATGTGTTGAAATCAATGATATTTGCAATAAAAAGATTATTTAATCAGATTGTTAACAGCTGAATAAGCTTTTACCAAATAGTCCTTTCCTTTCCAACTTTTATATAATACGGCTTTTAGAATTTTCCCCGCCAGGCATGGTGGCTCACGCCTGTAATCCCAGTACTTCAGGAGGGCAAGGCAGGAAGATCACAAGGTGAAGAGATTGAGACCATCCTGGCCATGGTGAAAACTCGTCTCTAACAAAAATACAAAAAATTAGCCCAGTGTGGTGGCATGCGCCTGTAGTCCCAGCTACTCGGGAGGCTGAGGCAGGAGAATTGCTTGAACCCGGGAGACAGAGGTTGCAGTGAGCAGAGATGCTGCCACTGCACTCCAGCCTGGCAACAGCGTGAGACTCCATCTCAAAAAAAAAAAAAAAAAAAAAAAATTCCCATTAAAGTTTCTAAAGGAAAAGAATAAATGAATTCCAATGTTTATAATAACTAAGTAACATGTATTCTGCCATGATATATACTAATCCCCTTACCTTAAAAAGCTCATTTAGCCAGATGTGGTGGCTCACACCTGTAATCCCAACACTTTGGGAGGCCAAGGCAGGAGGATTGCTTGAGGCTGAGAGTTCCAGACCAACTTGGGCAACATAGTGAGATGCTGCCTCTACAAAAAAATTAACAACTAGCTGGGTGTGGTGGCACACACCTGTAGTCCCAGCTACCTGGGAGGCTGAAGTGGGAGGATGACTTGAGCCGGGGAGGTGGAGGCTGCAGTGAGCCATGAATGTGCCACTGCACTGCAGCCCGGGTGAGAGAGAGAGACCCTTTCTAAATAAATAAATGGAACAGAAAACAGCTCAGGAAACAAAGGGGCATGGGCAAGAGACTGACTAGAAAAGCCAGTGATGTAGGTTAACAAAAACAGTATGGTGTTCTAGGGACCCGGGAAGAGTGTTTCAAGGAGCTGTATCAACTGTTAGGTCAAAGTGATACTGATGATCAACTTGAATTTACAAACAGAGGTCACTGATAAAACCTTAACAGAAGCGTTTTTAGTGGAGTGGTAAGGATAAAATCTGACCAGAGTTGGGTAATAAACTTGAAAGAAGTAAAATTTAGTATAATTATTTTTAGCTTTTTTGGGGGGGGAACTGCTCTAGTTTGAATGTATGTCCCCCGCAAACCTCATGAAATTGAATCCCCACTGGGCACAGAGGCATGTGTCTGTAATCCCAGCTACTAGGAAGGCTCAATGGGGAGGATTACTTGAGGCCAGGAGGCTGCAGTGTACTGTTTGTGCCTTTGAATAGCCACTGCATTCCAGCCTGGGCAACATAGCAGGACTCAGTGTCTAAAAGCGGATTAAAATAAAAGGAAAAAGAAATCTGATCCCTAATGTTGGAGGTGGTGCTTAATGGGAGGTGTTTGGGTAATAAAACAGATCCCTCATGAATGGTTTCATGTAGTCCTCTCAGTAATGAGTGAGTTCTCACTCTATTTGCTCCCAGAAGAGCTGGTCATTAAAAAGAACCTACCACTTCCCCGTTCTCTCTTGCTTCTTGTCTATGTGATCTCTGCACACACCAGCTACCCTTCGCCTTCTATCATGAGTGGAAGCAGCCTGAAGCTTTCACCAGATGTCCAATCTTCCAGCCAACAGACTCACGAGCAAAATAACCCTTTTTTTATGTATAAATTACCCAGTTTCAGGTATTCATTTATAGCAACAGAGTAAGACAAGTACCTACTCGGAAGCATATATAAATTCTGAAAACTGCAAATTTTCAAATACATGTAAATACTACCCAAGGATATCTGTATTTAAATGCAGCTTTGCCTGCAGACTTCATTAACATGAGAAACAAACGCAACAGTCTGTTTTCTGAATGAAGCATAGTAGGGCCAGGAGTAGTGACTCTTGCCTGTAATCCCAACACTTGGAGAGGCCAAGGCAGGTGGATCGCCCGTGGTCGGGAGTTTGAGACCGGCCCGGCCAAAGTGGCGAAACTGTCTACCAAAAATACAAAAATTAGCTAGGCATTGTGGTGGGCACCTGTAATTCCAGCTATTCAGGAGGCTGAGGCAGAATAGCTTGAACTCAGGAGGCAGAGGTTGCAGTGAGCAGTGAGCCAAGATCACGCCACTGCACTCCAGCCTGGGTGACAGAACAAGACTCAGTCTCAAAAAAAAAAAAAAAAAAAAAAAAAGCACAAGCACAATTCTAAACATTCAAAGAAAAAAAGTGTGTTATCTTTCGTGGCAGCATTGGTATCTGATGCATTTGTAGATGACAATTTCTTTAGATTGCCATTGAAGTTTCTTAAATAGCAGTAATACAGTTTCTTCATTAAGACATATCCTATTTCATGCCAAACTTCATATGTATTCTCACATTGCAAAGTCCAAGGATAGACACAAAGTAGAAAGATACTACTCAAAGAATTTTTAAGGATGCATAAAATGATCCTCAATTCTAGAAAATGTTATTACTAATTTCTTAATGTAGCATTTATTTGGAGTTGCTTAATGTTTTTCAATTACATGACACACTGTTTGTTTACACAATTTTAAACTTTGAGGTAATTTGTGCCCAAGGATCTAGAGTAATTCTCAACAGAGGTAGCAATGGAGCAATTTTGCCCACCAATGGACATTTGGTAATGTCTCCATTTTTTTCATAGCCTGTGGGAATTGGAAGGAAAGAGTGCTTTCTGTCTGTAGTGGCAGAGCCCAGGTTAGCTACTAAACAGGCTAAAGCCCATGGGATGGTCTGCTAAACCAAACTGTCTTTCAGAAATAGTGAACAGTGGCAAGGTTGAGAAACCCTGTTCTTAGAGGTTCAAATTATGCCTGACACACAGGAGGTAAAAGCATGGAGTCTGGTAACTGAAAACACTCTACATACTCTAAATTCAAAACGACATGGGTTTAAATATCCACCGTTCGACTAACACAATGAATTCAAGTAATTCAACTCGTTTAACAATTTCAAAATTTTTGAGATAATCCACGTAATTCAAATACTTAGTTCAGTTCCTAACATTTAAAATGTGCTTCTACTACCCTGTAAACATTTAATTGTATACTTACATATGAAAATCCAAAATTCATGTCACTGAATTCCTCAAGTTTCTGTGATGTGATGACTTACACACACCTATGTGAAAACTTGCTATATTCCCCATCTTAAAATTATGAATATACTTCCTGGCCTTTGAAAACCTGCACCATGGCTGAGCGCAATGGCTCACGCCTGTAATCCCAGCACCCTGGGAGGCTGAGGAGAATGGATCGCTTGAGCTCAAGAGTTTCAGACCAGCCTGGGCAACATGGCAAAACCCTGTCTCTAAAAAAAATTACAAAAATTAACTGGGCATGGTGGCACATACCTGTAGTCCCGGCTACTTAGGGGCTGAAGCAGGAGGATCACTTAAGCCCGGGAGGTTGAGGCTGCAGTGATCCATGTTTGTACCACTGCACTCCAGCCTGGGTGACAGAGACTATCTCAAAAAAAAAAAGAAGAAGAAAGAAAAGAAAACCTGCACCCTGCACCAAGACTCAGCAGCCAAAATTCTCAAGATCTCTTGACTACTAGCACCATGGTTAGCACTGATAAACTCAGATTTCAACTTCGATCCTAGGACCAAAGCAACTTATAACCTTGAAAATCACAACAAAGAGATGCCAAGTAAAAACCATTGTTAAAAACTGCACACACTTCAACAGCCAGTAAGAGAAACTCAAAGGTTTCCATTTTGCCAATGTCAGATGCTTGAGTATCCTTCCCAATTTACTTTTGTATAATTTCCAGTTCCAGTTGTTATGTATGCTCTAGTGAAGTTACCAACGGTCTATACACAAAATGGAAGTGTTTTATTAAAGCAGCTTAAAGTCGTATTTTCAAACTATAGAAATTCAAGAAATTCTTTAAATTTTAATAGTTAATTTCCTATACTCTAAAGTTCAGAGCATACTTTCAGCATAAAAAAGTGACACATATCAAGTTTCAGTTATTTATTGATTTTATCAGTGTAATCTCCAATAGAGATTACAATAGAGATCTCCAACATGGTTTCATGCATTTAGAGGAGAAACATTTCCTGGTTAAGTGGAAAATTGTGCGGATGTGGCTTCTGGAAGACCTTCATTCTAAAGCAGCGTTATAGTGAAACATTTCATTTAGAAATCTGGACGTTCCTTCTTCAGCTTGCTGTAGTCCACATTCACTGAGTAGAACTTGGAACAGAAAAAAAGATATTTTAAGTAATCTCAAATACACAGAGATGGTACAAAGGTTTTAGAATTCTTTGTATTTCGTTTTCTACAGTAACAATTACAGATATGAATTTTTAAAAGAATATTTAACAACATAAAATCATTCACAGAAAAATACTGTACCTAAAATTCCAGCCTTCAATGATAGTTTTGGCAAGGTAAAAATATTCAATTTATTTCAGAAGAGCAGTGTTATAGTACAGTCTACTACTTGGAACCTATAAACAAAATTCTTCTATTTCAAAGTGAATAATTAAGAATTCCTTCTGACACATACTTCCAATTCGGTTAAGTTTTTGCCTTAACTCTACTAAGTACATGGAAGAATCGCCAACAGAATAGAGGATTAACAAGAATTACCTTCCCTACTTGCTGAATGAACTGCTGTAATTTAGAGGGAGAGATTCTGCAACAAAAAGAGGCTAGTAATATAAGGTACTGCTTTGTTTTGTGGTTTACATAACTTCTAAGATATTTTCTCTCTCTCACTAATTTCCTAATCCAGACTATATTCAATATCAAACTGACACTTCAACTCTGGTAATGGCTTTTAAATAATACGGTATTTTTGCTGTTTACATTTCCAACATTTCTTTATAATCAATTAAAATTAATTTTTAGAAATAAATCTTACTGTGATTGCTTTAAAAAAAAAAAAAACACTCCCTCTCTCAGTAACTTAAAAAAAAACGACATATTTGAAACTGGTCCAGAGTTTCTACTAAGGACATATTAATAATGCTTGTACACAAGCCCAAATAAGGCTAAAATCTTGGGTTTACTCATTCTTGTGCCAAAGAATGCTAAAGAGGTTGTGCTATAATTACTTGAAGACTATGTTATTTATCTCCAAAAGAACCACAATTTCAGAATGATAAACATTTTCTTCAGGGTTTTTAAGCATGAAGTTCACAAATCTATATTCATTCTTTCTTCAAACCCCTTTTATTTCTTAAAATATACCCGAACTTATTTATTTCTGAAAAACTCTTATGTATTTTACTGACAAAAAAAATTCTCAGGTTGTAAAGCTTATTACCAAGTTATCGTTGAGATACAGACAGACACAGACTTTTATGGACAGAAAATTATAAATAATCCATAAAGCAGTATTCTTTGTTCTGACAGTGTTCTGTTAAGAAACAATTAACCTAGACAATAAGGTTAAAAAAAAAAAAAAGAAACTACTTGTGCTATCCTCTAACATATTAACAAAATATCAGAAATAATTTACAGAAGGGTCTGCAGGTATATATTAAGGAAAGGAAAATAAACACTTGTTGGGCTCCTGCCCAGGCACTGGGCTAGATGCTTTATGTATATCTTAGTTAATCATCACAATAACCCTTCTCATTCTTAATTTATAAAAGAGGTAATTGAGATCAAGTTCTACGATTTGCAGGATCAAGGCCCTACACCCACGCAGAGTCAAAAGCACATTCATGGCGTTTTTGCCAATTTTCTTAAAACTAAGCAGGCTTCTGATTTACTTGCTTCATATCCAAAATTCTCTCTAGAATTTTAAAACCTGCTTTCAACTTCCCTACCTCTATTCTTTTTCTCAGTTTAATGCTGGCTACTTTTAGAGTCTCTGAAACAATAGTTGGGAAGGCACAACATATTCTGATCTTAGCTTTGGGGAGCTTCAACTGTTATTCAGTTGAGAAGTATTGCTGGGCCTTTAATGCTCAAATCTTATTTTGGTCCTGTCTCTTGCTGTTTTATTCATAGCTTTTGCTAGATTATAGCATGGCAACAAATAATCCTCTGCTATGGACTGAATGTTTATGTCCTCCCAAAATTCATGTTGTAACCTCAAACGCCAATGGTGATGGTATTTGGAGGCTGGGCCTTTGAGAGGTAATTAGGTCATGAGGGTGGAACACTCTAGCGCCTTTACAGAAGGGCTCACTCCTCTCCTTCCATCTTGTGAGGACACAACTGGATTGGGCCCTCATGAGGAACAGAATTGGTTGGCACCTTGATCTGGACTTCCCAGCCTCCGGACTGAGGAATAAATTTGTTGTTTAAGCCACCTGGTCTACAGTATCTTGTTACGGCAGCCCAAATTAACACACTCAAATCTTAGCGGCTTACAACGATAAAAGTTCACTTTTCACTCACATTATATGCCATCTGTATGTTGATTGCTCTATATTTTTTTCATTCCAATTCTAAGGTGAATAAGTAGCCCTTACTTGTCAATTTTGGCCTCATGAGTGAAGCAAAAGAACGGAGGGACCACATAATGGTTCAAGAGTGGCAGGTATCATTTCCTCCAACTCATAATTTCCCACAGCAAGTCACAAATCAAATCTGATGTCAGTGGGCCAGAAAAACATATTCTCTTAGGTGAGAGATTGTGAATGATGGAGATAATAATCTAGTCTACCTGAATGGGTTTAGAAAAAGTATTAAGTAGGTTTCATTTACTCCAGGTTCTCAAGCTTCAGGATTTGGTTCTTTTTATTTCTGTCATTTCATAACATGACACTCTTCATCTTTCCAGACTCTGCTATCAGTGTCATAGCTATTAACAGCTATGTTGTTGCAGCAACATTTCATTTTCGGTTCCCAAGGCCTCATATTGGCATGTGTTGTGATATTTCAGAACATTAGTAAACTGGCTGCATTATCGGAATCATCTGTTACACTTTTTGAACTACACATACCCATAGATTCCAATACGCTCTTTGGTGGAAGAACCAAAGCCTGCTAGTTTTTGTTTGTTTGTTTGTTTACTTTTTAAAAGTTTCTTGTACGTGGAATTATTTTCTCTGGAATGGATTTAGTTTAAACAAATTCATAAGACATAAAAACAAATCAGGAGCCCTCTCCCTCTCCCCACGGTCTCCCTCTCCCTCCCTTTCCACAGTCTCCCTCTGATGCCGAGCCGAAGCTGGACGGTACTGCTGCCATCTCAGCTCACTGCAACCTCCCTGCCTGATTCTCCTGCCTCAGCCTGCCGAGTGCCTGCGATTGCAGGCGCGCGCCGCCACGCCTGACTGGTTTTCATATTTTTTTGGTGGAGACGGGGTTTCGCTGTGTCGGCCGGGCTGGTCTCCAGCTCCTAACCGCGAGTGATCGGCCAGCCTCGGCCTCCCGAGGTGCCGGGATTGCAGACGGAGTCTCGTTCACTCAGTGCTCAATGGTGCCCAGGCTGGAGTGCAGTGGCGTGATCTCGGCTCGCTACAACCTCCACCTCCCAGCCGCCTGCCTTGGCCTCCCAAAGTGCCGAGATTGCAGCCTCTGCCCGGCTGCCACCCCGTCTGGGAAGTGAGGAGCGTCTCCGCCTGGCCGCCCATCGTCTGGGATGTGAGGAGCCCCTTGCCTGGCTGCCCAGTCTGGAAAGTGAGGAGCGTCTCTGCCCGGCCGCCATCCCATCTAGGAAGCCAGGAGCACCTCCGCCTGGCCGCCCATCGTCTGGGATGTGAGGAGCCCCTCTGCCTGGCTGCCCAGTCTGGAAAGTGAGGAGCGTCTCTGCCTGGCCGCCATCTCATCTAGGAAGCCAGGAGCGCCTCTTCCCGGCTGCCATCACATCTGGGAAGTGAGGAGCGTCTCTGCCCGCCCATCGTCTGAGATGTGGGGAGCACCTCTGCCCTGCCGCCCCGTCCGGGATGTGAGGAGCGTCTCTGCCCGGCCGCCCCGTCTGAGAAGTGAGGAGACCCTCTGCCTGGCAAACGCCCCCTCTGAGAAGTGAGGAGCCCCTCCGCCTGGCAGCCGCCCCGTCCGAGAAGTGAGGAGCCCCTCCGCCCAGCAGCCACCCCGTCTGGGAAGTGAGGAGCGTCTCCGCCCAGCAGCCACCTCGTCCGGGAGGGAGGTGGGGGGGTCAGCCCCACCCCCCCCGGCCAGCCGCCCCGTCCGGGAGGGAGGTGGGGGGGTTAGCGCCCCGCCTGGCCAGCCGCCCTGTCCGGGAGGTGAGGGGCGCCTCTGCCCAGCCGCCCCTACTGAGAAGTGAAGAGCCCCTCTGCCCGGCCAGCCGCCCCGTCCAGGAGGGAGGTGGGGGGGTCAGCCCACCGCCCAGCCAGCCGCCCTGTCCGGGAGGGAGGTGGGGGGTCAGCCCCCCGCCCGGCCAGCTGCCCCGTCGGGGAGGGAGGTGGGGGTGTCAGCCCCCCGCCTGGCCAGCCGCCCCATCCGGGAGGGAGGTGGGGAGGTCAGCCCCCCGCCTGGCCAGCCGCCCCGTCCGGGAGGTGAGGGGCGCCTCTGCCCGGCCGCCCCTACTGGGAAGTGAGGAGCCCCTCAGCCCGGCCAGCCGCCCCGTCTGGGAGGGAGGTGGGGGGGTCAGCCCACCGCCCAGCCTGCCGCCCTGTCCGGGAGGGAGGTGGGGGGTCAGCCCCCCGCCTGGCCAGCCGCCCCGTCCGGGAGGGAGGTGGGGGGGTCAGCCCCCCGCCGGCCAGCCGCCCCGTCCGGGAGGGAGGTGGGGGTTCAGCCCCCCACCTGGCCAGCCGCCCCATCCCGGAGGTGAGGGGCGCCTCTGCCCGGCCGCCCCTACTGGGAAGTGAGGAGCCCCTCTGCCCGGCCACCACCCCGTCTGGGAGGTGTACCCAACAGCTCATTGAGAACGGGCCATGATGACAATGGCGGTTTTGTGGAATAGAAAGGGGGGAAAGGTGGGGAAAAGATTGAGAAATCGGATGGTTGCCGTGTCTGTGTAGAAAGAGGTAGACATGGGAGACTTTTCATTTTGTTCTGTACTAAGAAAAAATTCTTCTGCCTTGGGATCCTGTTGATCTGTGACCTTACCCCCAACCCTGTGCTCTCTGAAACATGTGCTGCATCCACTCAGGGTTGAATGGATTAAGGGCGGTGCAAGATGTGCTTTGTTAAACAGATGCTTGAAGGCAGCATGCTCGTTAAGAGCCATCACCACTCCCTAATCTCAAGTACCCAGGGACACAAACACTGCGGAAGGCCGCAGGGTCCTCTGCCTAGGAAAACCAGAGAACTTTGTTCACTTGTTTATCTGCTGACCTTCCCTCCACTATTGTCCTGTAACCCTAACAAATCCCCCTCTGCGAGAAACACCCAAGAATGATCAATAAAAAATAAAAAATAAAAAAAAAATAAAAAAAAAAAAAAAACAAATCAGGATGCCCGTTTATCTTTTTAGAGGCAAAATATAACACAGATGAGATCGATGTTTCAGCTTAGCCATTGCATTTTTATTTTCTTCTTGTAAGGAGATCTCCTGAAGGATTTAGAAGCCAAATTATAATCAGGTTAAGGGGAAAACGTAAAATCCACAAAGGGTGATGTTAAAAGTTGCTATCAGGCTGCGGGCACAGTGGCTCACGTCTGTAATACCAGCACTGGGGGGTTGAAACAGACGGATCAACTTGAAGCCAGGGGTTCAAGACCAGCCTGGCCAACATGGCAAAACCCCATCTCTACTAAAAATACAAAAAATCAGCTGGGTGTGGTAGTGCGTGCCATAGTCCCAGCTACTCAGGAGAGTGAGGCAAGAGAATCGCTTGAGCCTGGGAAGTGGAGGCTGCAGTGAGCCAAGATAATGCCACTGCACTCCAGCCTGGGCGACAGAGTGAGACTCTGTCTCCAACAACAACAACAAAAAATCGTTGCTATGAGTAATAATCCATCATAGATGTACACCTGTCAAGGAGTGCTGGACACACACTGATCGGGGACCCTGTTCTTCAGAGTGATAAATCAAACAGCCAGTTACTCTCTTTTGATGAAGTGGCTTGATATTATGGAAAGTGCATTGAGTGAGTTATAAACTTTAAACACGTAAACTGTATGGTATGTGAATGGTATGGTATCTTAATGAAGCTGCCCTTGGTTTTTTGGGTTTTTTTTTTTAGACAGAGTCTGGTTCTGTTCCCCAGGTTGGAGTGCAGTGGCGTGATCTTGGCTCACTGCAACCTCCACCTCCCAGGTTCAAGCGATTCTCCTGCCTCAGCCTCCCGAGCAGCTGTGATTACAGGCACCTACTACCATGCCCAGCTAATTTTTTTATTTTTAGTAGAGATGGGGTTTCACCATATTGGCCAGGCTGATTTCCAGCTTCTGATCTCAAGTGATCTGCCCGCCTCAGCCTCCCAAAGTGCTGGGATTACAGGCATAAGCCACCGTGCCTGGCCTGCCCTTGGTTTTGATGCTGTGCAAGGTCTTTGTATGCAAAACTTTTTACACATAAGGAAGGTTATGTTTGGGGAATGAATAAATGGTCTCAGTCCATGAAATCATTCTCTGGAAGAGTAGTTCCATAGACCACTCTAAATTCTCATGCCCCACAAAAGACCAGCTGAATCAGAACCTCTGGGGATAAGGCTGAAGAATCTGTGTTTCAACAAGCTCTATGTATAATGAAGTTTGAGAACACTGTGTTAGACTACCTAAGAACTAAGAAAATGGTAAATGACAGCTATACTATTTTTCCTTCTTTTCTTATACTAGCAATAAAATACGTAGCAAAAAATATTTATTAGAGCAATATACCATTTTCATTTCACAGAACTACCTAACAGCTCTTTAAAGTTCAATATAATGGAATTTTACTCATATATCCAGTTTCAAGAAAACCCACCCCATGACAAAACTTATTACAACACAATTTCTAACAACTTTAAAACAATTTTGTAGTTTACCTTGTATTGATCATTGGGACCCAGTTTGTTCCAGGGCTCTGGTTTACTTTTGTCCCAACTAAAAGAAATAAAACATTACGACTGTTATAATAATAAAGCACTATTTAGTGTTTTGTACTAAGAATACATTTTTGAACAGATCAATCTTATTTTCTATTAGATGAAGTATGGTGTTATTTCATTATGAAGTTGAAACAGGTAGAGGATCTATAATAAGCAATCTCATGTAATCAATTAGAAAAAAGGTAGAACACAGAATCCGTATCACAAGATACTTTTTATCTGGCTTTCACAAAACCTTTCCATTTAATTAATAAAGTGATATACAGAAAAGTGCATAGAATAATGATGAATCAATCTTTTGATTGTCTATTGTTTTTCAACTGCAAATGTGCAAGTGAAGGCAAAAAACATTTACATGTGCCGAGAACCATGATTATTTTATAAAAACAATTATTTTTATGTCAATCCTTAAAACATTACAAGATTTGGTATTAGCAGTTCTACTTTACCAAAGAGAAAACGAGACTCAGAGAAATTAGATAATTTCATGAACCAAAAAAAGTAAATGAAAACAGCAGATTTGAGATGTGAACTTATTGTATGACTGTAAATGTAACATTCTTTCTACTACCCTGATGTTATCGCCCTACAAAGACTGTGGCTCCTAAACTGCCTTGATCAGCTATCAAAGTTTTAAACATTTTTAAGTACTTACCAAACATCTGGATTGAACAATGCCAGACGCAAGAGATACAGTGTTGCTCCAGTAGCTCCAGTTCCAATAAATACAAAGAGGGGGATCAACTAGAACCAAACACAAAAATGAATAACCATCTTCAAATACTTAAAACACTGGCCAACGAGAGATTACAGTAGTTTCTGCACATTGATTTCCAAGTCTTAAACTGTTTTTGGACTGTTTTGTCTTAAAATTTAAATAAAGTAGATCTTACATTGAGGTAACATTTCTTATAACTGTGTTCTAAAGAAAGAAATGGAATTTGGAAAGGATGTTAAGATGACTCTGGTTTAAGTGTCTTACTTTTTAATGTGGAGCAAATTATAGGTACATTTTTAAATTTCCAAGAAAATGTATCGAGTCTTCTTCACCTCTCTAATATTTACATGTCATGCCCATTAAATTTTCTGGCTTCCTTTATCCTGGGGCTTGAAAAACAAATTCTTTGCAAATTATTTAAGGGTGCCTCTATAAAGATGTATGAAAAATAGAGTCTGAATAAGTAAACGTATCTATTACAAATACTGGCTTTAAGCATTATCTCTGAAAACGTAATGCTACCAATGCTTGCTGCGTATTTAGGGAACCGGATTTAAGACAGATTAAAGATTGCATAGACTTTTAGCTCTACAGCACGTTGATGTGCTGAGGAAAAATGAGATGCCAAAGAACTTAACTGCAATTTCCGCACTACGAAATTTTCCCAAAAGCAACGACGTCCAGACAAAGTGAGGATTCCAAGATCACGGACCCCTCTTATTTACCAAAAGGCCTGGTGGTGCAATGCGGCGAATACAAGATCCTCCAGAGATGGTATAACACATAGGGAACCTGACCTATGCTAGTCTCTGACCCACACAGCGCTCATCTATCCCTCCTGGACCGCACAACCTGCAAAAGAGAGCGGCCACCAGACTGTTCCAATATTCACTAACTAGGAAAAACTAGGTTTTTTTTGCTAGCAGAGTCCGTCTCCTTCCTCCTGTCAGACAAAACCCCACAATGCATGGCGTAGAGGGTCACAGAGGCCTGGGACAACTAAAATGACAAACACTAGGAGAGGCAGGGTCTGGTCTGACGGACGGTAAGTGGCTGTAAATGAGGACGTTCCCAGGGAACAGAAAGAGGTGCACCCCGACGCAAGAAGGACAAGGGAAAACATTAGGAGAGAGGTCACGAACTTACGCTCGGATGCTTCTTGGCCTGACCGATGATCTGGCGGAGCATGTTTGCGGCAGAGGTCTCCGATTGGAAAGGAGAGAACCGACCCAGCCACCAGGCCCTAAGCTAAAAATTATCTGCAATGAGACACTGCGGACTTCCAAAGTCACCCAGGACCTCCTACCTGAAGGACCCTTGGCTGGGAGGGCAGCTTGCGGCAGGAGGGCCCGGCTGCGACTGTCTTTAACAGTGCCTGCTTAGATCTAACCCCTCATATGTTCGTCCTGACCTGGTCGGACCATCATCATTCCACTTCGTAGTGAAAATTCCTTCATTGCCGTGCTATGCATATTTCTGAGGGGAATTTTTTTGGTCGAAACGAGGACTCTTCGATTGACCAGACAGGCACTTTCCAAGGGTGCCACGTACTGAGGGACGCGGTCGGCGCGGGGGCGCACGGGCCGCGCGCTCCGTGAGTAGGGGCCTCTCCCGCGGCGCCTGAGAGCCGGGTCCGCGCGCAGAGGCCCTGGGGGCGCGCGTGCCGGGTGCGCGCTGGCCAGCTGTGACTGCCGCTGAGGGAGCTGCGCGGCGCCTCTGGGAGCCGAGCGCCGGGCGCCTGGAGGGCAGGTCGGGTCTCTTGCCGCTAAGGTCAGCGGCTGCGGTTTGAGAAGACTGCAGCTGCTTCCTGTGTTAGGCTGTCGCAGACAAGCAGAAGTTGAAAACGAGTAAATGACTTAAAGGTGATAATAGTCCTGGCAGTGTATTTGTAAACCCTCAGATCCTGGCCCTCGGTTGAAAGTTCGTCGCCACAAAGACCTTTCCAACACGCCACTATCCCCCCTCCCTGGTCCCAAATTGCATCCTTAAAATGTGTTTTCAATGGTCGTGTAGCTACAGATAATCTTTCCCACTACCCCAATCGAATTTTCATTTGTCTTTTGTTTTGTTTTCTTCGATTTTTTTTTTTACCCGAAGGTCTTCCGTAGGACAGGCTTTGCGGGGGGGGGGGGGGGGGGTGGGGGGGAGGGGGGTTGGGATAAAATGTACACTCTGAACCCTCTCCAATCTCATACGTAGCTTAAAGCATTAATCAAATGATCAAGCAAGTATTAATAGTTGGGACTAGAAATCATAGGAGAAGGCTCCACCGGAAGTTACACTAGCTCTGAAGGAGGAGCGGACATTAACCAGGTGAAAACGGAGGATGCAGGTGTACAGGGCGGAGGTAATAACACGTGAAGGTCTGAAGCTAGTGAAAACCCAAGGAGCTGTATGAGGTCTAGTGTGGCTGGAAAGTAAAAGGGAGAGCAAGGTGGGGATCAGATCTGCTGGGCCAATAACCGCTTAAACATCATGGGTTTTATGTTGAGAGCTTGGGAAGGTTGTGTTTTTAAATGATTGCTTTGTGAATAATTGATTAGAAGGGATAAGCGTGAAAGGGGAAGGACCTATCAAGGGGCCATTGCAATAGTCCATGATCTTTGTGACAGATAATGGTAGCTTGAACTAGTGTAGAGAATGTAATGATGAGAAAAAAAGATTCCAGAGATGTTTAGAAGGTGGCACCAACAGGACTTGGTGGTTGGCTATCCAGGAGTGAGGAGAGAGAAGTTAAGAATAATTTCAGAGGTTCAGTTTTGAGCGGCTCTGTGGTTGTTGATGCCAGTTATTGAAATAAGCCGTAGAGAATGATGTATAAGTGCCTATGTAAAATACAAGTGGATCTCTATGGGGCGGAAGAGAACGACACTATAAGTATAAATTTAGGACTCAGTTTATTGATAAGAAATGAACCCATGTGACTGAATGAGATTACTTAGGGAGAGAAAGTTGACTGAGAATTTAGAGAGAGGACACAGAGCCGAGGAATTCCAACATGCAATGCTTAGAAGAGGAGGTATGGCCAGTAGGTAGGAAAAAAAAAATAGATGGTAACTGTTAAGGTGATATGTCATGAAGCTTATCAAGACTGGTGTCTTTTTTCATTCATTCAGCAAATCTTTCTTAAGTACCTACTCTCCACTAGGCACTGTTCTAGCCACTAGAGTTATAGCAGTGAACAAGAAGATTACTCTGCGTTGCTAATAGAGCTTACATACTAATTGAGGAAGACAAACAATAAACAAATGAGATAATTTTTAGATAGTGACAAGCCAATAAAATAGAATAATGAGACAGACAATGACATGGAAAAGGTGGAGGAGAGAAGGTTACTTTAAGTAGACAGGACAGGGAAGGTCCGTCTGAGGATTTCTGAGTTGAAACCTAAATGAAACGAAGGAAGTAACCTGGTAAAGATGTGGGAAGAACACTAAATTGGTAAGAGAAATGGCTTTGAGATTTAAAAAAAGAAGAAGAAGAAGAGTGCTTAAAAAAGTATCAGTGTGGTTGATCCATAACTAAGGAGAAAAAGAGGAAAATGAGAGCAAACAGTGGAGTCTGTAAAGTCTATGGCCAATTCTCTGACATGGACCTTATAGGCTATGGTAAGGAGCATGGCTGTGTTAAAAGATCAGCACAAAAACATGGAAAATACTTAGAAGTGAACAAAGAAACCTTAGTGAGTGTAGATAGGCTTTCAGCAAATAAATTAGAAGAAGGGAGACCTCTTCTTCCAATATTTTATTTTGAATAATAACAGTTGATAATAAGTAGGTATGTAGAAATGCCATTATTAATAAGAAAGTAAAATCCAGTGACTTAACTTTTTTTTTTTTTGAGACGGAGTCTCACTCTGTCGCCCAGGCTGGAATGCAGTGGCGCGAGACTTAACTTTTTTTTGTCATTGACCTAGCTTCTAGAGACAACAATAATATAGATAGCTAAGTGATGCCTTTATTTATTTGTTTTTGTTTGTTTATTTTTTTGAGACGGAGTATCGCTCTGTGGCCCAGCCTGGAGTGTGGTGGCACGATCTCGGCTCACTGCAACCTCTGCCTCCCAGGTTCAAGCGATTCTCCTGCCTCAGCCTCCGCAATAGCTGGGACTACAGGCACATGCCACCACACCTGGTTAATTTTTTGTATTTTTAGTAGAGATGGGGTTTCACCGTGTTAGCCAGGATGGTCTCGATCTCTGGACCTCGTGATCTGCCCACCTCGGCCTCCCAAAGTGCTGGGATTACAGGTGTGAGCCACCGCACCTGGCCTAAGTGATGCCTTTAGAGATGTTAACAAAGCAAGGTTACAAATATAAATTTCATTAAATATTAACCAAAATGTCAAATTGTGAAAGTTTAAATTTTGTACATTGAAGTTAGTGGAAAGAGTATGTCACCTATATTTTAAGTAGGGACAGGTAGAGGTGACAGTCTGGAAAAAGAAGCCATGGTAGAAGAAACAATGCAAAATTCCTGAGCTGCAGAAGTGGAATTGGTATGTGTTGTAGATTAAATTGTATGCAGATAGCTTCAGCCTCTACCTAGAAGGAGATATCACTTGCCTCATTAGGGTCAAGCTTAATAAGAAGACTTGCCTTATTAGCAAATGAGAAGTGAGAAGTAGCACATGCCATGCACAAGCAAAAACTTTAAGAGGGAACATGTGCCATGTTGTCACTTTTCCCTCTGCCACAAGACTAGCAATATTCTAGATACAGCCTGCTTATCAGCTTAGGTGTCAGGGTAAGAACTACTTGGAACAGAGCCACTACTGAACAGCAGTGTACATGTATTAAGAATGAGAAATAGGCTGGGCCTGGTGGCTCATGCCCATAATCCCAGCACTTTGGGAGGCTGAGGCAGGTGGATCACCTGAGGTCAGGAGTTCAAGACCAGCCTGGCCAACATGGTGAAACTCTGTCTCAACTAAAAATACAGAAAAATTAGCTGGGCGTGGTGGCGGGTGTCTGTAATCCTAGCTACTTCGGGAGGCTGAGGCAGGAGGATCGCTTGAACCCGGGAGGCGGAGGTTGCAGTGAGCCGAGATCATGCCATTGCACTCCATCCTGGGCAACAAGAGTGAAACTCTGTCTTAAAAAAAAAAAAAAAATAGAGAAATAAACCTCTATTGTAAGTGACTGAATTTGGGAGTAGTTTGTTAATGTGGCATAACCTAGCCTACCCTGACAAGTAAATAATTTGACACTGAAAGTGTGGTGACATGTTACCATAATAAAAATCCTAAAATATGTGGCATAGGATTTAGGTCCTGGCAGTAGGTGGCAAAGTAACTGTTACCAGGGACTAGAAGGATGGCTATCTATATGTAATGCAGTATTGCAACATTTGGTGAAACACTTATTTCAATTAATTGGAAGGCAGTTAATGTTCCCAGTGAGCTGGTAGCTTTCAGTGAAACAGCAGGCAAAGAGTATATTAGCATGTATCAGTTACTATTGGCTACAGTTGACAAGGTAGTACAATAAAGATATGGACTCAAAATAATTGGTCAGTTTGCAAACTGTAATGACAGGGAGTAAAACATCCAGAAATTTAGAGACATGCAGAGTTGGAAGATCTGATTGATTCTTATATCTAGCTGTCTAAAATAAAGATGGGAAGGCATTTGGGCTACAAAGATGAATTGATAGGAAGATAATGGCCCAATCAAGAATGTGGCCATCATACCTTTGTTAAAACATTTCAGTAAATTAAGATGCCTTCAGTAAATCCTTTCAGCTGAACAATTTTAAAGTCTGGACAAACAGGTAAGGATGTAGCTCTCCAACCAAAGCGTGATAGGATTAAGGTGACTGACATTAAGTCTAAAGAAAGACAGAGGTATGTCTCAAAAAGAATTGTGGCTGTGGCATTGGCACATGGAGTTGACTGAAATCAAATAGAAGTAGAGTAAGTACTGTGAAAAGAATGATCAGTATTGGATTAAAGAAACTTCATGGTTTGAAATGTGAAAAGACACTTGAGCTCCTCCATCTTTTGCAGGTAGGAAGCCGGTAGAGAGACATACTCATTTTCCGAGGAGGGTCTGTTCTCTAATGGCTTTCTTAAACAGCTCTAAGACAAGACTTCCCACAGTGTGAGGCAAGAGCCACAGAGAAAATTCGACTAGAACTAATCCCAAAAAAATCCCAAATTGGCAAAATCAGGGCCTAAACAAGGACTGTTCCCCACTTTAAGTTAGCAGCAACTTCAAGACAGTGAAATTTCAGGACCATTCTTTACTTTCTGAGTAGTATCATTCATTGTAGTTATCCAGTTCCCGTTTCACCATTGTATTTTGGGTGTTGTGGGCAAATAACTTGTCTTTGTTCTTCATAGATCTCCAGATCAAGAGGAGATATATCAAGAACAGACATAAAGACTATAGCATTATTCATAGATTGTCGACTTTGAGCAGGAAATAATGACAGTATAGGGCTTTTAAGTTATCTCCAACTTGGTGAGTGTATTTTGAGGGAGGAAAAAGACCTGAATGATTGTAATCAGAAGGACAGACTATGGTAGATTTTCTTTTGCTTGCAAATATTTAATATTTTTACTGGTAAAAGATTATATTTTCTCTCTCTTTTGACACCAGGCTTAACCAAAGTGATTTGATTTGAGTAACAAAGAATACAAAAGTAAAAATATTGATAATACAGAGGCCGGGTGCTGTGGCTCCTGCCTGTAATCCCAGCACTTAGGGAGGACAAAGTGGGTGGATCACCTGAGGTCAAGGGTTCAAGACCAGCCTGGCCAACATAGTGAAATCCCATCTCTACTAAAAATACAAAAATTAGCCAAGCATGGTGGTGCATGCCTATAGTCCCAGCTACTTGGGAGGCTGAGGCAGAAGAATCACTTGAACCTGGGAGGGGGAGGTTGCAGTGAGCCGAGATCATACCACTGCACTCCAGCCTAGGCAACAGACCAAGACTTTGCCTCAAACAACAACAACAACAACAAAAATTGATAATACAGAAAGAAGTAAGACTGTGGGGCCTGTGAAGAGTTTAATGAAGACTGTGACATTGTACTGGGCTGTGCAGAGTGATCAGGCCAAAAAAGAAGGAGAATTGAATTTCATACAGATGAAACAGTCTGAACAAGGCAGAGAAATGAAAGTTCATAATATAAGTGCATAGTGTGTGGAAGAAATTGAGATGAGTTCAGTGTGATGGGGGTGTGGATTGCATAGGAAGTAGTTGTAAGAAATGAAACTGAAGCCAGGCACAATGGCTCACACCTGTAATCCCAGCACTTTGGGAGGCTGAGGCAGGTGGATCACTTGAGGTCAGGAGTTTGAGGCCAG
Source organism: Gorilla gorilla gorilla (assembly GCF_029281585.2). Classification (NCBI taxonomy): domain Eukaryota; kingdom Metazoa; phylum Chordata; class Mammalia; order Primates; family Hominidae; genus Gorilla; species Gorilla gorilla. The sequence goes on from NC_073230.2 coordinate 18,372,335, forward strand.
CCTGGCCAACATAGTGAATCCCTGTCTCTACTAAAAATACAAAAGTTAGCCAGGTGTGGTGGCATGCAACTGTAGTACCAGCTACTCAGGAGGCTGAGGCAGGAGAGTCGCTTGAACTCGGGAGGCAGAGGTTGCGGTGAGCCAAGATCGTGCCACTGCACCCTAGCTCTGAGCAACAGAGCAAGACTCGGTCTCAAAAAAAAATAGATTTGGGGCTTTATCCATTAGGCAGCAAAGACTTATAAAACATTTTGCATCTAAGCACAGAATAAAACAACTGCAGGACATAAATTGGAGATATCTTTGCCCCATCTCCTCTGAGACTTGGACTTGTGCTCTCTGGATTTCTTCTTCTTGTGTTTCATTTAATTTTGTGAATAATTTTAAAATACAAAAAATATATAAATATTAGTTGTCCAAATTAAATGTAAGACATGGCAAATAGCTCTAAAAATCCTATGCAGTATGTCAGTAGCACCCAAGGTAAAGTATTTGTCTTGCATACTTTTCCTTATGTTTCAGGCCTAGAAAATTCTACAAGATATGGTGATTATGTGTTATTATCAGTGTGTGACAGTAAAGAATTAGTTTCTGTAGAGAGAAGTCATTTGATAAGTGAGTCATGGAGTATAATTATATTAATGCAAATTGAAGACAGTATCTTATATTTTTTATTCTGTTTGCATTTAAGCACTTAATTATTTTTCTAGTAGATAAATTGACAACTGGTTGTTTTACTGTTAACACAAATACAAATTATACCTTCATTTGTTAATAAAGATTCTACAGCTATCCTTAATCTAAAAACAAATATGTTCTTCCACTAGTATTGTGGTTATTTAGCATAAACTGTATTTAATTATAAAATTTCTATTAGAAAAATGAAAACATTTTTTGGTCTGTGGAAGTTTACTTCCACCATCATAAATCTCAAAGCTTCACACATTGTCATGAATTTAAATTAAATACCTGAAGCACTTTATGTACAAAATTCAATGAATACTAAAAAGCATAGAGACTCTAGCAATTTTAAGTAGTGGTACTTCTTTTCACTGAAACCTTCTGGTTAAATAGTATTTTAGGAAAACTGTGTCTATGAATTTTGGAATATTATACCAAAGACCTAGGTCTTCAGTTTATAGGCTTTTTAGATTACCTATGTTCTATTCCTCTTCTATGATGCCACTTATTATTTCTCTGCAATTTGTATCTTTTTTAAAAAAATCCATCCATTCATTCAGTCATTTGTTCACTTATCTTATTCACTTATTAAACATATATTGAGTGCCTACTATATACTGTTCATTATGTTGAGTGCTCAGGATAAGGAGATTAACTCACTGGTGTCTTCCTTCAACACTTTTAGTCTAGTGGGGAGGTACATAAATATTACCAAGGTTTAGGATAAGCCCTGCAATAGGCACTTGTATATGACTTAGGTTATGGGTATATAGTGGTGCTACTTACCAAGATCAGGAATATGAAGTCATTTTTGGAAATGTTGAGTCTAGGATAGCTGTGGAATATCCTCAATTAGAGATACTCTGAAGGCAGGCAGAAACATCACTCGAGCTCATGAGAGAAGTTTAGGCTGAGGTTACAATTTAAACATAAATAGCATGTAAATGAGAGTTAATACAATGGAAATTCATGAGCATGTTTGTAAAGAATGTGTAAAATGGAAAGTGTAAGAAGAGAAGAGGCTGAATGCTCAAACCCTAGAGAGAACATGAACAAATGAGGACCAGGCTAGGAAGAGTAAGTAAAGAAAAGTTAGAACAAGTCAGAAATGTAAGCACTTATATTAGTCAGGGCTCAACCAGAGAAGCAGAGCTCCTAGGATGTATACATATATAATAAGAGATTTATTATAAAGAATTGACATTATGCAATTGTGGGAGATATGTTTCCTTTACAGCCTGCAGTCATTAGGGGACACAGTCAAAAAGGGAAGCAGCACATAAAACAGAGGAGCAAAAACACATCAGAACCTGTGGGGATAGTGGAATCCATGAGGACACAAAGACCCCATTGGTGTCTTGTTACTTTCAAACTCCCAACCTCAATGATGTGGGTGTCCTTCAGGAGAAGCTACAGCTCCTTGTTACAGAACTAAATACAAAACAAGTCCAGAAGTATAGAAATTAAAAGAAGAATTTGGCAAGAACAGGAGTCCTAAGAGGTGTCAAAGGATTTCATGCATTCTAGACATACTCTTTTGAAACCCCATTAAGTTTTATACCCCAAATTCTCCTTAATAATCAGGATCAGTCACCCAAGTTAATGGAATAACCTCTTATTTGCCTATTGATTGACTGACTTGAGGACCCCAAAGTGACCAGTCTCAACTTCTACTGTAATGGAATCATTGCCATATCTCCTAATAAAAGGATTTCTTCCTTAAAACTAAGATTTCTAGACCAGCAAAGCCCAAAGTTGCTAGGTTGGGAATTTCACCAGTGAATCACTAGAAGTAATAGTAAGAAGTGCACTGCCATATATACTCCTTGATTCTCCTGCTATTTTCATTGAAAATAGCAGCATATATTGCTCATGAATTTAGAGTATACACCATATACTAGAGGATATTATTGCAGCTCTCCAAGGTGTTGCTCTCAACTGGCCCTGTAACTGAGCCTAATAATTCTATTAGGTCAATTGTTCCAGAGCGATGGAGCATGTAATAAGACCAGTGAATGACTATAAGTCCATCACCATATTACATTTGCTAGAAATTGAGTTTGTTAGAAGCAATACTATGTAGAATATTATTATAGTAAAGCATTTTATAAGTCCATGGATGCATTGCAGGCAAGGAAGGCAAATTCATGCCCACAGTGTCTATGCCAGTGACAACAAAACATTTTCCCTTCCATGATTATTCATATCCTCCTCTACTGCAACAGCTCTTTGATTAGCATCCATTTGGAATACAAATATCTTCACATGCTGTGCCAACTCAGAAACATCTATCCATATATCTCTTTCTGAGATCTTGTTACCAATTTTCCAATTATATTCCTTCCAAATCCCTGGTCATCCAATGGAAATATTAGCCACACCCACAAGTAAATGTAGAGCCATACCTCTGGCCATCCTTCCTTCCAAACAAACTGAATATCAAGGAGAACTGCTGAAAGTTCCACCTTCTGGGATGATTATCTTTTACTACTGTCTTTCAGGGCCAATCCAGAGTGGGACTATAGTGCTACAACTCTCTACTTTGGGGTATTGATAACATTTCATATAAAACCATCTGTAAACCAACTTCACATATTGGTTCTTCAATTAAATGGGAATGGAGAACACTCCATGGAATCATACATGCATGTTGAGAGGGGAGGAGGCACTATTGCCGGAATCTGGACCATAGGCATTTGTGACACTTACTCCTGCAACTTACTTATGCCTTCAGGACCTGCTCAAATCCTAGTTTCTGCTATTTCCAATTGGTGATGTAATGTGGCTGTTCACGTACAATCTTATGGCTTTGTTTGTCAGAAAAGACCCAGTTCATGATGAACTTGCTTCAAGCACCAACAGATATGCTGTGTTATGTATCAGCTGAAGAGCCACTTGCATGGCAGCCTAGACTTGTTGCAGATCTTTGTTTTGTTCTGGGTCCCACCCAAAACTAGCAGCTTTTCAGGTTGCTCAGTAAATGGGTAAGAGTAGCACACTCAATGAAGTAAATGTTGCCTCCCAAATCCAAAGAGGCCTAAATGGTATTATGCCCCTTCATGGTTCAGAGAAGCCAGATGCAGTAACTTGTCCTTCACTTTAAAAAGGACATATTGGGCCAGGCACAGTGGCTCATGCCTGCAATCCCAGCACTTTGGGAGACCAAGGCAGGCAAATCACTTGAGGTCAGGAGTTAAAGACCAGCCTGGCCAACATGGTGAAACCCTGTCTCTACTAAAAACACAAAAATTAGTCGGGCGTGGTGGCACATACCTTTAATCCCAGTTACTCAGGAGGCTGAAACAGGAAAATCACTTGAACCTCGGAGGTGGAGGTTGCAGTGAGCCAAGATCATGCCACTGCACTCCAGCCTGGGTGACAGAGTGAGACTCTGTCTCCAAAATAAATAAATAAAAATAAAAAGGACATACTGACATGTCCCAGTGAAACAGGTCAGCGTCACTGGTCTCGTCTAAGGTGTTATCTGAGCTGGTCATTACATGACCAAGAGAATTAAGGAGCATGGACACAAACGGTGAGGCTGGAGGAAAAGTTTAATAAGCAAAAGAAGAAAGCTCTCCACAGCAGAGAGGGGAGCCCAAGTGGGTTGCTGTTTTTACAGTCAAATTCAAAAGCTTTTAAAAGAAACTCCTCTTCTCTCTGTAGCTGTCTGAGTAACTTCTCTTATCTGAAAAGCTATCTGCACAACTCCTCCTCATCTATATAGTTGTGCATATGACTCTAGGCAAGCACAAAGTGCTGCTTCACTTGTTTGTATAACTGCTGGTTTGTTTTAGGTAAGTGCCCCCGATCCCTGTGCAAGTTCCCATTGGAGCCCATGGTGTATATGCCTGAGAAGGGGAGGAAGATTTTCCTGGGAACCTGCTAATCACACAAGGAACAAAAGGCCTCTGTGTTGGAACTCGTCTGCCTTGCCTGCTTATCTGTGCAGGTGCATTCTGAGTTTTCCTCAGGCTGCTCTATTTTTGCCTGTAGCTGTGATTTTTCAGGCAGGCTGCTTCTCCAAGGACCAGCCTTAACTGATGTTTCCTTTTCTTCTCCCTCATCAGACCAATGGGACCCTGGACATTTCACTGAGATGGCAGAAACCTGATTATTTGTCAGATTTGCTTCCCACCACCTGTCCTACATATATCTTACCAACATGTCTAGAGTAGTTGTTAACTTCCTTCTTACTAGGTCCAATTAACATCGTAAAGGCATACCCAAGAGTGGGCAATTTACAAAACAAAGAGGTTTAGTGGACTTACAGTTCCAGATGGCTGGGGAGGCCTCACAATCATGGTGGAAGGCAAGGAGGAGCAAGTCATGTCTTACATGGATGGCAGCAGGCAAAGAGAGAGAACTTGTGCAGGGAAACTCCCTCGTATAAAACCATCAGATCTCGTAAGACTTATTTACTATCATGAGAACACCATGGGAAAGACCTGCCCCCATGGTTCAATTACCTTCCACCGGGTCCCTTCCACAACACATGGAAATTCAAGATGAGATTTGGGTGGAGACACAGCCAAACCATATCAATGACATCATCCATGTAACCGACCAGCATGATTTTCTGTGGAATAAAGACACAGTGAAGGCTCTGCAAAAGAGCCTGACTGGCATAGTCCTGAGGCTAGACAGTCAAGGTGTGTTACTAACTAACAGAAAGCAAACTACTTTTGATGGTCTGTAATGACAGCTATAGATAAAAGCCTTTGCCAGTGCAATTATTAAACACCAGAAGCCAGGGTATGTGTTGATTTTCTCCAGCAATGAAACCACATCTAGAATTGCAGCTGCAGGGCTGGGTGCAGTGGCTCATGCCTGTAATCCCAACATTTTGGGAGGCCAAGGCGGGTAGATCACCTGAAGTCAGGAGTTTGAGACCAGCCTGACCAAGACGGTGAAACCCCGTCTCTATTAAAAATACAAAAATTAGCTGGGCTTGGTGGCAGGTGCCTGTAATCCCGGTTACTTGGGAAGCTGAGGCAGGAGAATTGTTTGAACCTGGGAGGTGGAGGTTGCAGTGAGCTGAGATTGCACCATTGCACTCCAGTCTGGATGACAGAGCGAGATGTTGTCTCAAAATTAAAAAAAAAAGAATTGCAGCTGCAATGAAAATTGTCACCTGATTAAGTTTACAGTAATTCACCGTCGTTCTCCAAGATCCATGTTTCTTTTTCACAGCCCCAGTAAGAAAGTTAAATGTGGTCGACCTAAGAATTGCTACCCTGTGTCTTTTAAATTCATGATGACAGCATTAATCCTTCCAGTCTTCCAGTCCTAAAACTTTCTGCTTATACATCAAGATTTTAGTAGGTTTACCATCTATTTTGGTTCTAGAAACTCCACAATCAACTAGCCAATGCTGTACATTTTGCAGCTACTATTCTTTTAACTGCTTTGGCTCTGTGGCCTAATACAATAACCATGCCTACCTTGTATTTAATAATTTCTGTGTCACCACATGGTCCCTACCACCATCTGATCTCATCGACAGGAGTGATTCCTCCACTGAATTCAGAGAGCCTAGTCCAGGGCTTCTCTCACAAATCATATTTCTTAAAACTTTGAGTGCCCTCTGGACCCTCACAGGGGAAATATTCAGTGAATGGGCAAGCAAGTCTTACATGTCTTACATGATAAATCCACTTTATCATTCTAATGTTCCTGAGTCTTTTGGTTGCTTTGTTTGTTCTTGAAGATTGAAGGGGTACAAGTGCAGTTTTGTTATGTAATAGCAAAGTTTGGGCTTCTAGTGTACCCATCACCCAAATAGTGAACATTGTACTCAATAGGTAATTTTTTAACCTTCATGCCCCCCCCAACTTTACCTTCCCATCCTTCTGAGTCTCCAGAGTCTATTATTTCACTCTCCATGTCCATGTATACACTTATTTAGCTCCCACTTATAAGTGAAAGCATGTGATATTTGGCTTTCTGTTTCTGAGTTATTTACTTAAGATAGTGGCCTCTAGTTCCATCCATGTTGCTGCAAAATATTAATACCTGTGCTCATTTTGTTTAGGGCTGTGTGGAATTCCATGGAGATATATATATAATCTCACATTTTCTTTATCCAAGTATCTTTTGATGGACACTTAGGTTGATTCTATATCTTTGCTATTATAAATAGTGCTGCAATAAACATGTAAGTGCAGGTATCTTTTTTTTTCCTTTTGAGACAGAGTTTCACTCTCGTCTCCCAGGCTGGAGTGCAATAGCACAATCTCAGCTAACTGCAAGCTCCACCTCTTGGGTTCCAGTGATTCTCCTGCCTCAGCCTCCTGAGGAGCTGGGATTACAGGCACCTGCCACCATGCCTGGCTAATTTTTGTATTTTTAGTACAGAAGGGGTTTCACTATATTGGCCAGGTTGGTCTCAAACTCCTGACCTCAGGTGATTGCCTGCCTTGGCCTCTCATGAGCCACCATGCCCGGCTGCAGGTATCATTTTCATGTAATGATTTCTTTTCCTTTGGATAAATACCCCATAGTGAGACTACTAGATTGAATTGTAATTCTATGTTTAGTTCTTTGAGAAATCTCCATACTGTTTTCCATAGAGGTTATACTGATTTATATTCCCACTAACAGTGTATAAGTGTTCCCTTTTCTCCTCTTTGCCAATGTATGTTATTTTTTTACTTTCTAATAATAGCCATTCTGACTGGTGTAAGATGATATCTCATTGTGGTTTTAATTAACATTTCTTTGATGATCAGTGGTGTTGAGTATTTTTTCCTATGCTTGTTAGCCATTTGTATGTCTTCTTTTGAAAAATGTCTGTTCATGTTTATTGCCCACTTTTTTTTTTTTTTTGAGACAGAATCTCGCTCTGTCGCCCAGGCTGGAATGCAGTAGTGTGATCTCTGCTCACTGCAAGCTCCACCTCCCGGGTCCATGCCATTCTCCTGCCTCCTGAGTAGCCTCCCGAGTAGCTGGGACTACAGGCGCCCGCCACCATGCCTGGCTAATTTTTTTGTATTTTTAGTAGAGACGGGGTTTCACTGTGTTAGCCAGGGTGGTCTCGATCTCCTGACCTTGTGATTCGCCTGCCTCGGCCTCCCAAAGTGCTGGGATTACAGGCATGAGCCACCACACCTGGCCTATTGCCCACTTTTTAATGGGGCTGTTTGTTTCTTTTGTTGTTGAGTTGTTGAGTTCCTTGTAGATTCTAGGTAATATTCCTGAGTCATTTGATACCATCCTTTCTGTGGCACCAGGAAAGTTTTGGCAATTTGACTCCCTTAAGTGTAGGCTACCTTTTAGCCCAGGTTTTAGTTAATCAACAAATAAACTGTTAGAGTCACTCCCAACCCCTCAGACAAGCACACTAAATCTGGAATCTCTGCTAGTGAAGCCATGTTAATAAACTGAGTTTAATGCAAGTTTATATTCCCTCCACCCTGATACCACACTCTTTTTTTTTTTTTTTTTTGAGACAGGTTCTCACTCTGTCACCCAGGCTGGAGTGCAGTGGCACGATCTCGGCTCACTGCGAGCTCCACCTCCCGGGTGCCTCAGCCTCCTGAGTAGCTGGGATTACAGGTGCCCGCCACCTCGCCTGGCTAATTTTTTGTATTTTTAGTAGAGACAGGGTTTCACTATGTTAGCCAGGATGGTCTCGATCTCCTGACCTCGTGATCCACCCCCCTCGGCCTCCCAAAGTGCTGGGATTACAGGCGTGAGCCACTGCGCCCAGCTGATATCACAATCTTAAGATCCATCCCCATACAGTTTCACCAGTATCTGTGAAAATTGACAAAATCAGCCAATTCTTTTGGTGTGTATTGTTCGTCCTAAGTTTGTGTCTCACACATTGGAGTCTACTTTCACCTGAGTCTGATTACAGATTTAGAAGCAATGAGAGGTGGTAAAGGTAGATTGTCAGAAGGAACAGTAGTCCCTTGTAAAGCAACTACCTCAGGGGAGGCTATTACAGTTCTTCAGGCAGGGGTAGACTGACAACTTGCCCAGAATTTCAGGCTCAAAATTATCGCCTCCATCAGAATTTACTTATATGTCCCCATCCCAATTTTCAGGGATGTCTTAATTTTATTAGGTTGGTGCAAAAGTAATGGCAGTTTTTGCCATTAAAAGTAAACTCTAGGCCAGGTGTGGTGGCTTGTGCCTGTAATCCCAGCACTTTGGGAGGCCAAGGCAGGTGGATCACCTGAGGTCGGGAGTTTGAGACCAGCCTGGTGAACAGGGTGAAACCCCGTCTCTACTAAAAATACAAAAAAAATTTGCTGGGCGTAGTGGTGGGTGCCTGTAATCCCAGCTACTCAGGAGGCCAAGTCAGGAGAATCGCTTGAACCTAGGAGGCAGAGGTTGCAGTGAGCTGAGATCATGCCATTGCACTCCAGCCTGGGTGACAAGAGTGAAACTCCGTCTTAAAAAAAAAAAGTAAACTCTACAAGGCTGGAAATTTAATTTGCAATGTTTCAGCCATCCATAGAGGTTAGATTTTGGTTTGGTTAGATTTTGAGTTTGGTTTTCTATAATACAATTTCTATGGCTATAAGATATAAAGATTTCTTTTAGAAAAGTCTAAGAAGATTTCAGGTCACTTATAGGGCCTTTGAGCCCATTCTTTCTTACTTCTGAGTGCTGGAGAACACTTATAAGCAACTCCATTATAGCCTTTTATCCACTAAAATGTTCTGTGACAGCAAATAGTCATTCAATTAAGGCTAAGGAAGACAAGTTACAATAAGGTAAAGGTAATAAAAAATAAAGCTACAGATAAATCTTAATAAAAACTGAGTGTCTGGGCATGGTGGCACATGCCTGTAGCCCAGTTACTGAGGAGGCTGAGGTGGAATGGTTGCCTAAGCCCAGGAATTCGAATCCAGCCTGGGCAACATAGCAAGACCCCATCTTAAAAAAACAAACAAATAAATAAGTAAATGAGTCTAATTAACTCATCTATTAAAAAAAAACTAAGGGTGGTATAATAAAAGGCACAGAAGAAATTTTTAAAAGTTATGATGCATCTAATGACGTTTTTATAAAATAACACTTTTATAAGAAGATACACATAAACATAGTTGGCCCATGGTGAGGTTAAATAAATTAAATCAATAATGGAAGAAATTGAGAACACTCAAATAATGTTTAAGAGTATTTGTCAAAATGGTTTCATAAGCAAAATGCTGTATCTTCAAGATATAGATAATTCCTATGCTATTAAATCTATCTCAAAACATTGAAAAAGTAACTTTCCAAATTCACATTACAAAGGTCATAACAAAACTTGACAAGAATAGACAAACTATGCTTTCTTTAATCTCAACCAGATTAGTTGCAGCAGTTTTATCAAATAAATATCAGATCTCTCAAAATGTGAGGCCCTATGAAATACTGTGAGTTAAAATTACTTGATTTTCCATCTGGGAAGTGGGGAGCGCCTCGGCCCAGCTGCTGGCTGCCATGCAACCCTCTAGGTGTGAAGTGGCAGCTCTGTGTGGGATCTTTCTGCCCTCCCTAAGTTTGCATTTTCGACAGTAAAGTTTACTTTTAAATTAAAAGATTTAATTTGAGGAAGATTTAAAAAAATTACTTGATTTTAAAACTGTGCACGGACTTTCACTTTCAGAATTGACAGGCTAGGTTATTCAAAGGGTTCAGACCATGGTTTTTTGTTCAAAGACATTGGGAAAGTGTAATGAGTTGAATAGTGTCCTTCCAAAATTCATGAACACCTAGAACCTCAGAATGTGAACTTATTTGGAAATAGGGTCTTTGCATACGTAATTAATCTGGTGAGTTCATGCTGGACTGGGGTGGGCCCTGAATCAAATGACTTGGTATCCTTATAAGAAGAGGGAGCGACACACAGACACAGACACACACAGAGAAAGCCAAGTGAAGACAGAGGCCGAGACTGGAGTTATGATACCACAAGCCCAGGAACACCAGAAGCCACTAGGAACTGGAAGATAGAAAGAAGAATTCCCCTCTAGAGCCTTTGGAGGGAGTGTGGTCCTGTTCACGCCTTTGTTTCAGATTTCTGACTTCCAAAACTGTGGGAAAATAAATTCCTGTTGTTTTAAGCTACCCAGTTTGTAATGATTTTTACAGCAGTCCTAGAAAACAAATGTAGATTTCGGTATCAGAAGTGAATTGCTGCTGTTAACAGATACCTAAACATGAGTTGGTAGAAATACAAATGTTAACGTGCATCTGGGAAGGTCTCAGAAATAAATGAACATGTTGTTGGACGCAAATTTGAAAATAGGCTTAGATTCAAGATAATGACTACCTTTAGGTAAGCAAGAGGGGCTCAAGAGAGGCTTCTTGGGTGTTGATGTGGATGGTGTTTATAAGGGTGTTTACTTCATGATGATTATTTGATCTATACATTTACTTATTTTTCATTTTTTTCTGTTATATTTTCCAATAAATTTTTAAAAACTGTTGTATAGATTTAGAACAATGTTAAGGAGTTTGTTTATGATTTGTCACTTAGAGATCTGATTGATTTAAAAGAGCAGAAGGTATCACTGTGCATTTTTGTTTGTTTGAAAGCTTCTCCACCTTTTGAGTTGATGACATGAAACCTCCTGTTCCTAACTAACCTTATTTGTCTGTCTAATATATAATATTGTATGCTTTACGACGTTGCTCTACTGATGCTGTCTTTGCCCATCTGTTTTGCTTTCTTGGGACTTGCCCCTTGTGAAAAACGTCTCCAAAGCCTGCCATTCATATGCACTGAAACATGAGTAAATACCTCAGCTTGTCTAAGAGATCTGTCTAATAAACTGCTATTGTAGCAAAAATTGAAGTACTCACTTCCCACTTTTGTCTTTTCTCCATGCAGAACTAATACTGATGCCATCTCACAGTATTGTGTTTATTTAAAAACAAGTTGTATTACAACATGGATGAGCTATGGAAACATTATGCTAAGTGAAAAAAAACAGACGCATAAGACCACTTATTTTTTATTCCATTAAATGAAATATCTACAATATGAAAATTCCTCAAGACAGAACATAGATTAGTGATTATCAAGGTCTATGTGTAGGGGAAATGAGGAGTAACTGCGAATGGATATGGGGTTTCTTTTGAGGTTGATGTCAGTGTTCTGGAATTAGATAGTGGTGATGGTTGTACATTTTTTATATACTAAAAATCACTGAATTGTAAACCATGAAAGGGTAAATTTTATGGTATGTGAATTATATCTCAATAAAGCTGTTATAAAAACTCAGCCCTGAGCCAATCACTTTAAAAAAAAAAAAGCTCATCTTGTTGCTATGTCTAGAGAGATGACTGACTGGCTAGGGCACAAAGGTAGAATGAAAATTTCGCTTTCATGGTACTCTTTTGTGCATTTAAACATTTTATACCATGTGTACATATTATCTATAAAAATTAATCAAAACAATTTTTAATATTATCCATTTGCTAAATATGGAAAGTTTTTACTCATGTAATACCGAAGTCAATCCATGCTACCTAAATATTGAAGAAAATTCTGTAGTCAGTATTTTAACATAATTTGAAAACAGATTATCAATGAACTCTTTATTAGAAAATATTGAAATGATTTTAGAAGTTGCCAGCCATCCAGAGTTGTAGTTGAGAATTCTGATTCCTTTTCCTTTGTAAATATCCTGACTTTTCTTTCTGGGAGTACTTATGATTTTCCTGAAGTTCAGAAATTTCAGCACAATGTTTTCTTGCTTTATCAATACTGTTTTCTCTTGGATATCTCTGAAAATATGAACTACAGCAAGATAAAAAGAGCCATTCTCCATAACAAAGGATTTATGATCACTTTAAGTGATCATAAATGATAGCTGTTTGGCCAACTGCTTACTTCTGTAGTTTTGTTTAATTTTTAGAGACAGGGTCTCATTTTGTCACCCAGGCTGGAGTACAGTGGTACCATTGCAGCTCACTGTGGCCTCAAACTCCTGGGCTCGAGTGACCTTCTCACCTCAGTCTCCCTAGTAGCTGGGACTTCAGGTGAGCATCACCATGCCCTGCTAACTGATTTTTTTTTCTTTTTTTGTAGAGATGGGGTCTCACTATGTTGCCCAGGGTTACTGCCATACTTGTGGATTGCCAGGTTAGCTCTGCAAGGTAAGAAGGAATTCCTCTGGACAATGTAGGAGTCTTTTTAAAATGCATATCAGTCAAAGTACAGTATAGTAGAAACCAAAACCACTCTTTTTTTGAGCAGAAAAAATTTAGTAGATGGAGTTAGATATAAACTCAATATCTAACCTGGAGAAGAAGTTAGGGAGCTGCTTCCTGAATTTTGGCTCTGAGGCTACACAAGTGTATTTGCAACCCAGATGTCAGAAAGCTGATGCTGTTAATGTTTTTGTGGCTGCCCAAACCATAACCACCTAACAGCCACAACACTCATATCTAGACACTGGAACAAGTCAGCTAGTCATTCCATGTTGGAACTCATGCCTATTGGAGTTTGTTTGTCCACATCTACACCTGCAGAAAGTTTGCTATTACCTCCCTCCTATTTTCTAAATATCACAGGATCCCTTGGGTGTTGCCTCACCAGCTGGAAACCTCTATGGCCAGCGGCGATGCAACTCTGCTTGAGTTTTGTTCATGCCTGCTGGGCTCATTCTGCCCATTCAGCCTGGCAGGCTGCACTCAGCTCATGCTACTGGCTCAGATCCCATGCCCACTGAGGATGAGCCAAGCAGAGTGGTGAGAGGTATGTGAGTGAGTGAGTGTGGGGTCTGGCCACTGCGCATAGCCAGGCGCACCAACTGCTGCATGTGGGGTGGGCAGTTCCAGGTGCCAGCACAGGCACCGGCTCTCTGCGAGGCTGTAGCTGGACCAGGCGTACTGCAAGTGGTTTATGCTGTGGGTACCGGCATCTGGATGAGGGGAATGCGATGGTGCCCCAAAACTTGGAGATGCCAGCAATGGCAGAGCCCCAAGAGTTGGGGAGGGGATGTTATAGATCTCTCGTTCCTGCCATCCATGGCACAGCGAGCCAGCCAGGAAAGTGGTGTTTCAGCCATTTAGTGAGTCTTGAGTTCTTGTCCCACATCCAGGAAGAATGAGGTTATGTGGACAACTGGAAGGTGAGCAAGGCAGAGAAGAGCTTTATTTATTTTTTTTAATTTTTATTTTTTAATATACATAGAAAGTTTATTTGGGCCAAGCTTGCAGATTGCAATGCAGGAGCACAGATTCAAGTTGCCCTGAATATACTCCAACAAGCAGTAGTTACAAGTGGATTTTTAAAAAATTATTATTATACTTAAAGTTCTAGGGTACATGTACACAATGTGAAGGTTTGTTACATAGGTATACATGTGCCATGTTGGTTTGCTGCACCCATCAACTCATCATTTACATTAGGTATTTCTCCCAACGCTATCCCTTCCCCAGCACCCCACCCCCCTACAGGCCTCAGTGTGAGATGTTCCCCATCCTGTGTCCATGTGTTCTCCTTGTTCAACTCCCACTTATGACTGAGAACATGTGGTGTTTGGTTTTCTGTCCTTGTGATAGTTTGCTGAGAATGATGGTTCCAGCTTCATCCATGTCCCTGCAAAGGACATGAACTCATCCTTTTTTATGACTGCATAGTATTCCACGGTATATATGTGCCACATTTTCTTTATCCAGTCTATTATTGATGGACATTTGGGTTGGCTCCAAGTCTTTGCTATTGTGAATAGTGCCGCAATAAACATATATGTGCATGTGTCTTTATAGAATGATTTATAATCCTTTGGGTATATACCCAGTAATGGGATTGCTGTGTCAAATGGTATTTCTAGTTCTAGATCCTTGAGGAATGGCCACACTGTCTTCCACAATGGTTGAACTGGTTTACAGTCTCACCAACAGTATAAAAGCGTTCCTATTTCTCCACATCCTCTCCAGCATCTGTTGTTTCCTGACTTTTTTAATGATTGCCACTGTAACTGGCATGAGGTGGTATCTCCTTGTGGTTTTGATTTTCATTTCTCTGATGACCAGTGATGATGAGCATTTTTTCATGTGTCTGTTGGCTGCATGAATGTCTTCTTTTGAGAAGTGTCTGTTATATCCTTTGCCCACTTTTTGATGGGGTTTTTTTTTTCTTGTAAATTTAAGTTCTTTGTAGATTCTGGATATTTGCCCATTGTCAGATGGAAAGATTGAAAAATTTTCTCCCATTTTGTAGGTTGCCTGTTCACTCTGATGATAGTTTCTTTTTCTGTGCAGAAGTTCTTTAGTTTAATTATATCCCATTTGTCAATTTTGGCTTTTGTTGCCATTGCTTTTGGTGTTTCAGTCATGAAGTCTTTGCCCATGCCTGGGTCCTGAATGGTATTGCCCATGTTTTCTTCTAAGGTTTTTATGGTTTTAGGTGTTACATTTAAGTCTTTAATCCATCTTGAGTTAATTTTTGTGTAAGTGTAAGGACAGGGTCCAGTATCAGCTTTCTACATATGGCTAGCCAGTTTTCCCAACAACATTTATTAAATAGGGAATCCTTTTCCCATTGCTTGTTTTTGTCAGGTTTGTCAAAGATCAGATGGTTGTAGATGTATGGTGTTATTTCTGAGGCTTCTGTTCTGTTCCATTGGTCTATTTATCTGTTTTGGTACCAGTACCAAGCTGTTTTGGTTACTGTAGGCTTGTGGTATAGTCTGAAGTCAGGTATGCCTCCATCTTTGTTCTTTTTGCTTAGGATTATCTTGGCTATGCGGGCTCTTTTTGGTTCCATATGAAATTTAAAGTAGTTTTTTCCAATTCTGTGAAAAAAATCAGTGGTAGCTTTATGGGGATAGCATTGAATCTATAAATTACTTTGGGCAGTATGGCCATTTTCACAATATTGATTCTTCCTATCCATGAGCATGGCATGTTCTTCCATTTGTTTGTGTCCTCTTTTATTTTGTTGAGCAGTGGTTTGTAGTTCTCCATGAAGAGGTCCTTCACATCCCTTGTAAGTTGCATTCCTAGGTATTTTATTCTCTTTGTAGTAATTGTGAGTGAGAGTTCACTTGTGATTTGGATCTCTGTTTTTCTCTTCTTGGTGTATAGGAATGCTTGTGATTTTTGCACCTTGATTTTGTATCCTGAGACTTTGCTGAAGTTGCTTGTCAGCAAACTTCAGCCCAAAAGGAGATTTTGGGCTGAGATGATGGGGTTTTCTAAATATACAATCATGTCATCTGCAAACAGGGACAATTTGACTTCCTCTTTTCCTAATTGAATACCCTTTGTTGCTTTCTCTTGCCTGATTGCCCTGGCCAGAACTTTCAATACTATGCTGAATAGGAGAGGTGAGAGAGGGCATCCTTGTCTTGTGCAGATTTTCAAAGGGAATGCTTCCAGTTTTTGCCTATTCAGTATGATATTGGGTGTGAGTTTGTCATAAATGGCTTTTATTATTTTGAGATATGTTCCATCAATACCTAGTTTACTGAGAATTTTTAGCATGAAAGGCTGTTGAATTTTGTCAGCCTTTTCTGCATCTACTGAGATAATCATGTGGTTTTTGTCATTGGTTCTGTTTATGTGATGGATTATGTTTATTGATTTGTGTATGTTGAACCAGCCTTGCTTCCCAGGGATGAAGCCAACTTGATCATGGTGGATAAGCTTTTCAGTGTGCTGCTGGATTCAGTTTGCCAGTATATTATTGAGGATTTTTGCATCAATGTTCATTGGGGATATTGGCCTGAAATTCTTTTTGTTGTATCTCTGCCAGGCTTTGGTATCAGGATGATGCTGGCCTCATAAAATGAGTTAGGGAGGATTCCCTCTTTTTCTATTGATTGGAATAGTTTCAGAAGGAATGGTACCAGCTCCTCTTTGTACCTCTGGTAGAATTTGGCTGTGAATCTGTCTGGTCCTGGACTTTTTTTTTGGTTGGTAGCTTATTAATTATTGTGTCAATTTCAGAACCTGTTATTGATCTATTCAGAGATTCAACTTCTTCCTGGTTTAGTCTTGGGAGGGGGTATGTGTCCAGGAATTTATCCATTTCTTCTAGATTTTCTAATTTTTTTGCACAGAGGTTTTTGTAGTATTCTCTGATGGTAGTTTATATTTCTGTGGGATCAGTGGTGATATCCCCTTTATAATTTTTTATTGCATCTATTTGATTCTTCCCTCTTTTCTTCTTTATTAATCTTGCTAGCAGTCTATCTATTTTGTTGATCTTTTAGAAAAACCAGCTCCTGGATTCATTGATTTTTTTCTTGAAGAGTTTTTTGTGTCTCTATCTCCTTCATTTCTGCTCTGATCTTAGTTATTTCTTGTCTTCTGCTAGCTTTTGAGTTTGTTTGCTCTTGCTTCTCTAGTTCTTTTAATTGTGATGTTAGGGTGTCGATATTAGATCTTTTCTGCTTTCTCCTGTGGGCATTTAGGGTTACAAATTTCCCTCTACACACTGCTTTGAATGTGTCCCAGAGATTCTGGTACATTGTGTCTTTGTTCTTATTGGTTTCAAAGAACATCTTTATCTCTGCCTTCATTTTGTTATTTACCCAGTGTTCAGTCTCCATGTAGTTGTTTTGAGTGAGTTTCTTAATCCTGAGTTCTAATTTGATTGCAGTGTGGTCTGAGAGACAGTTTGTTGTGATTTCTATTCTTTTACATTTGCTGAGGAGTGTTTTACTTGCAATTATGTGGTCAATTTAGAATAAGTGCAATGTGGTGCTGAGAAGAATGTATATTCTGTTGATTTGGGGTGGAGAGTTCTGTAGATGTGTTTTAGGTTTGCTTGGTCCAGAGCTGAGTCCAAGTCCTGGTTATCCTTGTTAATTTTCTGTCTCCTTGATCTGTTTAATATTGACAGTGGGGTGTTAAAGTCTTCCATTATTATTGTGTAGGACTCTAAGTCTCTTTGTAGGTCTCTAAGGACTTGCTTTATGAATCTGGGTGCTCCTGTATTGTGTGCATATATATTTAGGATAGTTAGCTCTTCTTGTTGAATTGATCCCTTTACCGTTACGTAATGGCCTTCTTTGTCTCTTTTGATCTTTGTTGGTTTAAAGTCTGTCTTATCAGAGACAAGGATTGCAACCCCTGCTTTTTTTTTTTCTTTCCATTTTCTTGGTAGATCTTCCTCCATCCCTTTATTTTGAGCCTATGTGTGTCTTTGCAAATGAGATGGGTCTCCTGAATACAGCACACTGATAGGTCTTGACTCTTTATCCAATTTTCCAGTCTGTGTTTTTTAATTGGGGCATTTAGCCCATTTACATGTTGGCTAATATTGTTATGTGTGAATGTGATCCTGTCATTATGATGCTAGCTGGTTATTTCACCTGTTAGTTGATGCAGTTTCTTCATACTGTCGATGGTGTTTACCATTTGGCATGTTTTTGCAGTGGCTTGGATCAGTTATTCCTTTCCATGTTTAGTGCTTCCTTCAGGAGCTCTGGTAATGCAGGCCTGGTGGTGACAAAATCTCTCAGCATTTGCTTGTCTGTAAATAATTTTATTTCTCATTCACTTATGAAGCTTAGTTTGGCTGGATATGAAATTCTGGGTTGAAAATTCTTTTCTTTAAGAATGTTGACTATTGGCCCCCACTCTCTTTTGGCTTGTAGTGTTTCTGTTGAGAGATCCACTCTTGGTCTGATGGGCTTCCCTTTGTGGGTAACCAGACCTTTCTCTCTGGCTGCCCTTAACATTTTTTTCCTTTATTTCAACCTTGATGAATCTGACAATTATGTGTCTTGGGGTTGCTCTTCTCAAGGAGTATCTTTGTGGTGTTCTCTGTATTTCCTGAATTTGAATGTTGGCCTGCCTTGCTAGGTTGGGGAAGATCTCCTGAATATTCTGAAGAGTGTTTTCTAACTTGGTTCCATTCTCCCCATCACTCTCAAATACACCAATCAAACATAGATTTGGTCTTTTCACATAGTTTTTGGAGGCTTTGTTCATTTCTTTTCACTCTTTTTTCTCTAATCTTGTCTTCTCTCTTTATTTTAACCATTTGATCTACAGTCGCTGATATCCTTCCTTCTGCTTGATCGAATTGGTTATTGAAGCTTGTGTATGCTTCACGCAGTTCTTGTGCTGTGGTTTTCAGCTCTATTAGGTCATTTAAGCTCTTGTCTACACTGGTTATTCTAGTTAGCCATTCGTCTAACCTTTTTTCTAGGTTTTTACCTTCTTTGCGATGGGTTAGAACATGCTCCTTTAGCTTGGAGAAGTTTGTTATTACCGACCTTCTGAAGCCTTTTTCTGTCAGCTCTCAAACTCATTCTCCATCCAGTTTTATACCCTTGCTGGAGAGGAGCTGTGTTCCTTTGGAGGAGAAGAGGTGTTCAGGTTTTTGGAATTTTCAGCCTTTTTGCTGTGGTTTCTCCTCATCTTAGTGGTTTTATCTTCCTTTGTCTTTGATGTTGGTGACCTATGGATGGGGTTTTGGTGTGGATGTCCTTTTTGTTGATGTTGATGCTATTCCTTTCTGTTCTTTAGTTTACCTTCTAACAGACAGGCCCCTCAGCTGCAGGTCTGCTGGAGTTTGCTGGAGGTCCTCTCCAGACCTTGTTTGCCTGGGTATGACCAGCGGTGGCTGCAGAACAGCAAATATTGCTGACTGATCCTTCCTCTAGAAGCTTTGTTCCAGAGGGGCACCCACCTGTATGAGGTGTCTATCGGCCCCTACTGGGAGATGTCTCCCAGTCAGGCTACTGGGGGGTCAGGGACCCACTTGAGGAGGCCGTCTGTCTGTTAATGGATCTCAAACACCATGCTGGGGGAACCACTGCTCTCTTCAGAGCTGTCAGGCAGGATGTTTAAGTCTGTAGAAGTTGTCCGCTGCTGCCTTTTGTTGAGATATGCCCTGCCCTAAGAGGTGGAATCTAGAGAGGTAGTAGGCATTGTTGAGCTGTGGTGGGCTCTGCCTAATTCAAGCTTCCCTGCCTCTTTGTTTACACTGTGAGCATAGAACTGCCTACTCAAGTCTCAGCAATGGTGGATGCCCTTCCCCCCACCATGCTCCAGCGTCCCAGGTTGATCTCAGACTGCTGCACTAGCAACGAGCAAGGCTCCATGTGTGTTGGCCTTGCCGAGCCAGGCATGGGAGGGAATCTCCTGGTCTGCCTGCTGTGAAGACTGTGGGAAAAGCGCAGTATTTGGGCAGGAGTGTACAGTTCCTCCAGATACAGTCATTCACAGATTCCCTTGTTTAGAAAAGGGAAATCCTCTGACCCCTTGAGCTTTCCGGGTGAGGTGACACCCCATCCTGCTTTGGCTTGTCCTCCATGGGCTGCACCCACTGTCCAACCAGTTCCAATGGGATGAACCAGGTACCTCAGTTGGAAATGCAGAAATCACCCATCTTCTGCATCGATCTTGCAGGGAGCTGTAGACCGGAGCTGTTTCTATTGGGCCATCTTGGAAGTGCCCCCCAAAGAGCTTTATTGAGAGACAGTACAGCTCTCAGTGAAGAGGAGACCCAAAATACGTAGCTCCCATCCTTAGGCAGGTAGTCCTGAAATGTGTCTGAGTTTGGCTGAGTCTGAGGTTTTTATGGGCTCAGAATGTAGAAAGTGCATGCTGATTGGTCTATGGGTGGGCCCAGAAAAAGCACCATCTGATTGGCCGAAAGGCATCAAAGAACTTCTCACTCCTGGTCATGGACTCTACCCAGAACTGGTAGCCTGGCCCACAGGCTTCAGGCCATCCCTGGCTTGAAGGTTGGTCCTCACTGGGGACCTACCCTTTCCCACGTAGGAACCTGTCTGCCTCCCACCACCATCAAAACCTTGAAAGCCCATCTGATTGGTGGAATCTAAATCATATCTATAATCCTAGTTTTAAGTGAGTCTGAGAAACGTAGTTTTTATTCTAACATTATCTGTAATACAGAGGAAGAGGTGAGAATGAAAGTCACCTGCCAGTGAACAATATCTAGCCCAATTTTATGCTTTGTCTACTCAGCAGCCAGATACACCCTTCTATCCATAAACCTCCCCACAATAACAATAGCAATAAAACCACTACCACCTAACATAAGGTAACTCTTTCTAATATAGATGAAAACACTGTCTCCTTCAGGGTCAGAATTTGTCCTTGCCCCTTGGAACATACTGGGATCTGATTCCATTTATAGGGATGCAGTGACAGAGATGGGCATGAGGAGAATCAGCATCCCTTTGCAAAGTAATGAACTCAGTTGAGTCCATTCATTACAGTGTCTTCAACAAGGCAGGTAGCTTCACTAAGAAAGAAAGGTCTAATTCTACTAAGAAAATGAGGCTCTGAGATTTTGAGGCTTGGTTTTCAATTCTCAAGGTACCATTCTATCCCAATAAATATCCTAAATTCTTACAAAGTTGCCTAAAACGTGCAACTTGTGTATTCAGATTTATCGATTGTTAATGATATCAGTCCTATGATGACATGGGATAAAATTAATTTAGAATAGTAGTTTTCATTGGAGGGCTGAGTGATGGTGGTGCCACTGTTGTTGGTAGTGATTTGGCTCCCCAGTGGATATTTGGCAATGTATGTCCATTTTGGGTTGTCACAATTTGGGTTAGGGAGAGCTGTTAGTGGCATCTTAGTGGATAGAGTCCAGAGGTACTGAGATATCCTACAATGCATAGGACAGCCTTCCTCAGCCTTTTGCCACAGGGCCAAAGAATTATCTGGCCCATCAATAATGACAAAGATAAGAAATCACAGAAGCTCTCTGTGTGTTGGAACAAGTTTTGAGTCAAGCAGTTAACGTCAGCTGGATGTAGTCACTCACACCTGTACCCCCAGCACTTTGAGAGGCTGAGGCAGGAGGATCAGTTGAGCTCAGGAGTTCAAGCCCAGCCTTGGCAACGTAGCGAGGTCCCATGTCACATTTAGAAATTTTTTTAAAAAGTTAAAACCCTGGGCTTGTCATCATTGTTCTCTAATTTTTCAAAGGCTGTCAGAACTGCCACCTCAGCCCATCCCAGTCCATTTATTTCTTATTTCCATTTTAGTGTTCTATCATAACAAACAATTGCCAACAGATCTTGTGTTCAACAGGCACCTTATTTCAGGTGATGACATATGATAATTTAAGTAAATGTATTACCACTGCATGTCTTGGACTACCAATATCTTATTTTCCACT
The DNA here is from genome assembly GCF_029281585.2 of Gorilla gorilla gorilla. Classification (NCBI taxonomy): domain Eukaryota; kingdom Metazoa; phylum Chordata; class Mammalia; order Primates; family Hominidae; genus Gorilla; species Gorilla gorilla. Next base: position 18,394,092 of record NC_073230.2, read on the forward strand.
GGTAATCAAGATATCATTGCCTTTAAATCCAAACTGGGTCAAATAATAAATACCAAATTCCCAGTGCTGAAGTTTTATTTCTTTATTTTTTGAACATCTTTATATACCAACTGTTGTATCAGACAAAATTAGTATAGCAAATAGAAAACACTACATATATTTCATGTAGAAAAATATTTTGGTATGTATAAAATCATTTAAAAGACTGAAGGAGTGAAAGTCAGAGATTCAAGGAAATTTTCAGTTTCAAGATCATATAACTGTAGCTATGATCTAGAGGTCAGAAAACTAGTGCAGCTGTTGCTGCTAACCCTCTCCACAACTGCTCCTCCATCTTGCCCTGATACCTTTGAATGAAGCTAGTGAATATGGATTCTATTCTTATAGATGATTGAGCTTGTTTTCTGCTGTTACAGCTACACGAACATGGCCTCTGCCTCCCTTACATTTTCTACATATCAAGATGCCCGTGGGATACCTAATACATCTGAATTAAGTAATTGTTTAAAGTTTTTAAAAATTTGGTTTCTCCAATGTTGTTAGTTTTATTTAAATATTTAATGATTCTTGGTTGTCTATATATATTTGTGTTCATAGTATATAATATGTAGTGTTGGTGGCCAGAATTGATGTACTTTGTCCAAATAGGAAGCCCTGTTCACCTGGCAGAGAATAAATGCAAGTTTTCATTATAGGTATACTGGTTCTGATGGTTGTGTGTTTGCTTGTAGGGTTGAGGAAGTTGGTGGTATAGGGAGGTTATATGTGAGTAGGCTCTTCTTTATGATTTATGAGTAGTTTCTATGCTGGATCTTCCTATTTCAGCTATTAAGACAACTGAAAGTCAGTGAGGTTACTATCAGTCTCCTTCCTATAAACCTGTTTTCCATTCTGGTAATCTCTGAAGTTAGACTTCCCCTTAGTAGAGCTGTATTTGAAGTTTTATTCAGGAGAGAAATACTATTTTCAGCTCCTCTGACAACAGAATTACTATGTGGCTCTTTTCCTTCTAATGAATTATCCAGTCTACTGTCCAAGTCTCAGCCCTTCTCACAACCCTCATTGTCTCTTACCTAAGCGTTATGCAGAGAATTTATCGGAAAAACTCACTTTAGTGATTCTTCTCTTTGATGATTCATCACCTGAATGAATTTATTAGCTCCTTAGTCTGTTGGATTTTGTTGGCAATGTGGACCTACTTCCAGAACTGTCAAAATTCCTCCATAGCCCTCAAAAGTCTGCTGGTGACATTACTCTCAGGTTTATAGCAATGCTATGATTTTATGGATTTATTTCTATTTGTATATTTCTTCTGTGATTTCTGTGTATTTTGGGGAGGGTAGTGAGGTAATTCACATGTTCAATTAGTTCAATTAGTTTAATTAGTTGTGAACCGGCACTATTATCCTTAGATTTACAGCAAACTAATTTTACTTTCTTGGCTTCTTAAAAAATTAATCAGGATCTGCAGTTTCTCTCTCAACAAAATAAGACAATTCATTTTTTTCTTCATTTATCTTATTTTACTTTCCCTAAGCACTCCATCTCTTTACCCCCTACATCTTGGATTTGGTTACAATAATTCAGAATTATGACCCCTCTAGTTTGCATATCCTTGCTTAATAAAACTTTATTAAATCCCACAATCTCAGTGTTGACAGTTATTCACAATTAATTCTAACTGTTATTTTCTTTTTCTCTTACATCATTTTTTCATTGCATGTCCTCTAATTTCTTGGATTTAAAAGACTTTTTTCTTAGAGTAACTTTGGAAATAGGGTACACTGTTATCTGCTTCTCAAAACTTCAAAAACCAGACAGGTTATTAATATTATTTCCAGATTCTGGGTGATGAATCAGAGGCTCAATGTTGACTTTTTTTAAGGTAACACAAATTCAGTGGCAAAGCCTAGACCCAAATTCGGATCTCCAGACTTTTAAGTTTGCTGTCTTTTGTATACATATTTGTTTCTTTTTCTTATAGTAGGTGTCCACAACAAGCTGTTTATTTTACTATCTTTTGTTGGAGTAGTTTGAAAGACCATTTCTGAATATAGATCTCTGCTTTTCATAATTATTGCTGATGCTTGTGCAGTCATATTCAGTTTGCTTAATTAGAATTGTGGACATTAAGAATATTATTTGGCAAAATCCTACATTGAGGCAGTTTGTGGTTGCTGTTTTTTGGAAATAATAATTATTATATAATTCTTCTTCTTCTTTGTGTAGTCATGCATAAATATCTTGAATTTGAATACCTGGCAACTAGAATAAAATAGAAACATAATGGATTACATAACATAAATATTCTACCAAGAAGATGGCAGAGCATTAGGAGACTCAAAATTTTCTGAGTTAAGGCTGGGTGCGGTGGCTCACGCTTGTAATCCCAGTACTTTGAGAGGCTGAGGTGGGCGATCAGTTGAGGTCAGGAGTTGAAGGCCAGCCTGGCCAACATGGTGAAACCCTGTCTCTACTAAAAATATAAAAATTAGCCAGGGATGGTAGCAGGCATCTGTAATCCCAGTTACCAGGGAGGCTGAGGCAGGAGAATCACTTGAACCTGGGAGGTGGAGGTTGCAGTGAGCTGAGATTGCTGCCACTACACACTCCAGCCGGGGCAACAAAGCAAGACTCCATCCCCCTACAGCACCCCCCAAAAATTCCGAGTTAAGAATGCCAAGAGTAATTTATCACGTATGCCTTAAAGATGTTCAGCAGAATATTATTGGAGATGCTATTATAGCCAGTTTACAACCAATAAAGACAAATTCTTTATATGACATCAAAATGTAATTTCCTGTATAAATATGGGTGCAAAAATCAACAAAATACTAGCAAACTGAATCTAGCATCTATAAAAAGATTTATACAACATGACTAAGTAGAATTTATAACAGAAATGCAAGGTTGATTAAACAAATAAAAATCAAGCAATATAATAATATACCATATTGAAAAAATAAAGTACAAAAATCACATGATCATCTCAATAGACAGAGAAAGAGTATTTAATAAAATTCGAAGCTCTTTCATGATAAAAACAGTTGGCAAACTAGGAACAGGAAAGTTCCTCCACCAGAAAAAGGGCATCTATGAAAAACTATAGATAACATAAGACTAAGTGGAAGACTGAAAGTTTTCTTCCTAAAGTCAGAAACAAGACAAAGAAGTCTTTCCCTCACCACATTTATTCAACAATGTTCTGCAGGTTCTAGGCAGAGCAATTAAGCAAGAAAAAGAAATAACAAGCATTCACGAAAGGGAGGGAAAAGTTCAAGCCCCTTCATTTAATATCATTTCCTGGAAGTTGCACTGTTTCTGCTGACATGCAACTGGCCAGAACTTAACTGCATAACTCCAAGCAACATCAAGAAAGTTGGTATATTATGTCTTTATTCTTTGAAAACTTATGCCCAGTTAAAATTTGGAGCTTCTATTTTTGAAGAAAAAGGAGATAATGGGTATTGGGAAACAACCAGCAGTTCTTTCCATGTTTATTGAATGCAGGTCAAAAAAAGGAATTAGGTAATTTTTTTCTTTTCTTTTTACTTTACTTTTCTTCTTCCTTTTTCCCTCCCTCTCTTCCTTCCCTCCTTTTCTCCTTCTTTCCTTCTCTTACTTTCTTTCAATACATGAATTGCAAAAGATTAGTAACCTAAATGCAATATTGTCTTCTGGCTTGGATCTTGGAACAGAAAAAAGGACATTAGTAGGAAAATTAGTGAAATATAAATAAAGTGTTTAGTCAACAAAACTGTACTCATGTCAGTTTCTTAGTTTTGATAAATGTATTATGGTTATATAAGATACTGATATTAGTGGTAGCTAGGTGAAGGATGTACAAAAACTCAGTATTATTATTGCACTTTTTGGTAAATCTGAAATTACTTCAAAATTAAAAGTTAAAAAGAAATGATTGCTGATATCCAATGGCCACAGGTTTGGAAAACTAGAAAGAATTCTTATCCACTCTTGGTGGTGTATATATTAGTACAGACTTTTTTTTTTTTTTGAGACGGAGTTTCACTCTTGTCACCCAGGCTGGAATGCAGTGGTGTGATCTCTGCTCACTGCAACCTCTGCCTCCCAGGTTCAAGTGATTCTCCTGCCTCAGCCTCCCAAGTAGCTGGAATTACAGGTATGTGCCACCACGCCCAGCTAATTTTTGTATTTTTAGTAGACACGGGGTTTCATCATGTTGGGCAGGCTGGTCTCGAACTCCCAACCTCAAGTGATCCACCCGCCTCAGCCTCCCAAAGTGTTGGGATTACAGGCGTGAGCCACCGCACCCGGCAGTACAGTTTTTCTAGAGCAACTAGGTGTTATTTATTAAAGTATATGAATTAATACATTTTGATTCTGAAAATCTCCTTCTAGAAATTAGTTTTACATGAACACGAATGCCAGATTTTGAATTTCTCTTTTAGATAATTCAGCATAACTGTTCCAAATAAATCTAAAAGGCTATTGTCAAACAGTGGAATATTTGGATTTATAATTTCATAGGTAAAACTATCAGTCCATGATATGGTTGGTGTTTAAAGTAGAATGGAAGTGAAATTCCCAGAGTGGAGTTTTTAAAATAACCAAGTTCCTAGGATTTTAACTGGAAGAATAAATATCTGAAAGGCAATGAGGAGTATTAAGGATGGGATGCCACTTTTGCACCTTGAGAAAATGAAGTATGGAAGGATGAGTGGTTTTCATTTGAGAGGGCTGCAGGGTAACTGTTTCTATTTCAGATGAGGAGGTAAAAAGAATGGTCATTGAAAAGGAAAAATGTTTACTAAGTAGGTTATACATTTTGGAATAGAAGTTTCTATAGCACAATAGAAAAGTTTGAGAGGTCACATGGCAATGATAGTTTGGGTGAGAGTGAGGCAGGAGAATAGGGTGTGGAGGCAGGGAACCTAAGGATGTGTCACTCCGACTTCCTAGAACTAAATTGAAAGGAAACCCCTAACTTTCCATGCCTAAGTAACAAAAGGACCAGAGGCTACTCCCTTTGCAAACCCCCACTTTTTCTGCAGGGCAGATGGGAAATTGGCTGTCGGCAGCAAATCAGACTGATTGCAGGCGAGTCTTCCTTTGCATAGAAGTATCACTTTGTAACTTCACCATCCACAAGAAATCAAACTGATTGCAGGGGAAATCTTCCTTTGCATAGAAGTATATCACTTTGTAACTTCACCCTAGCCTCTGATTGATTGCTTTTTGCACCAATGTTTGCACAGGAGCGTGACCTTTGTAACTTCACTTCAGCCTCTGGTTGGCTGCTTTCTGCAACCAATCAGACTGATTGCGCGTTACTTCATTTACATGAGGTGAGCATTAGGTGGCCAATAGGAAGCTTCTAGAGGGTATTTGGACTCAAGATTTTGTATCCGGGCCTTTGAGCCGCTGCTCAGGTCGCTTCCGTACAGAGCATGCTTTAATTTTCAATAAGTCCCTGCTTTTGTTCTTTTGTTGCTTCATTCTTTCTTTGCTTTGCTGGGCGTTTTGTCCAATTCTTTGTTAAAAACGCCAAGAACCTGGACAACTTGCAGTCACGACCCTCTACCGGTGACAATATCATTTAAATATTGGTAGTGGCTTAAGGTAGCAAACATCCCTTTGTGGAAAGTTTACTCAGTAAATCCTTAAAAAACAGATCAGAAACAAAAACTGGCCTCCCAGAGATTTGGACTCAGGAGGTGAATTAGGCGCGGAGAGGGCGGAGCCTTTGGGGTTTATGGGCGGAATTGCACAGGGTTTGGCGGGGACCTCTGCTCCCGCTTGGCACTACTCGGCTCCGCTCGCCTCCGCGCGGCTCCCTGGGATTTCACTCGGCTCTGTTCGGCTCCTGCTCGGGAAGGGTGCGCGGGGGCGAGTCCTGCGCATGCGCCCTCAATTCCTGCTGCTCTCAGGGCTGCGCTCAGCCTCGTGTTTTCACTTCCTTCTTTTCAGAGCTGTATCCGGGTCGCTGCTTTCCCTATTGTCTGAGGCAGCCGCTCTCGCGCTGTGCAATTTCTGGTCATTCGTTGCTTCTGGTCCAGGCTAATAAAGTTTTTCTTTCTTTAATTTTTTTTCTTCTAGTTTTAACGGGAGAAATTAACTCCCCAGGGCCGCCGGGTTGACTGCGCTGCCTAGGCCGGAGGTCTTCTCCGGCCAGGGAGCGCTGTGGGAAGGGGCTCGAGCGGCCAGGTCCAGGCGAGGCCGGGGGGGCGGGGGGTTAGGGGACCGCGGGGCTACTCTTGGGAGCGCCCCTGTCCGGCTGGCTGCGCGCCGGTTTTAAATAGCATCTTTCGGACTTGTCTTCGCGGCCCCAGTCCCCGACCTCGGCGCTGCCTGGGCTCCTGCAGCCTCTCCCTAAGTCTTCTCCAAACGACCACCTCACGGATTCCTTAGTAAGTGTATCCGAGGCCTCTGCGGCGAGAGGTCCATTTCAGCCATTCTAGAAGTCAGGGCCGGTGGGAGCAGGGCAGGGGTGGGAGAGCCCTGCGGGAAAGCTGGATTGGTGGACCCTCGCCCTCCTCCATGGTCCGCGGGAATGAAGCCCGCTTGTTTTATTCCCTGATTTTTGCCGTTTTTATTGACTGTTACGATGCCTAAGTGGGGGATTACGAGGAAGGTGCAGAAACATCTCGAAAAGATGAGCAAGAGGGTCAGCTTCGATTTTAGCTGGTCTGAGTTGGCGTTGGCAGCATCAGGGGCTGGAGCTGCCTTTGAAACTGCCCGTGGAGCTGTCCAGCCCTCCCCACCCCGCTTCTGCACCCCAACCTTCTCCTGACCCCTTTTGCTGAGAACTCAATTAGACAAAAATACCCCGTGCGAGGTCATCTTTATGTTCTCTTAGCACCACAACTCTCCTGTGTTTGGTGTGATTATGAATGACAATGTAATTTTTTTCTCTTCACAGTGGATCGCAGCTCCAAGAGGAGGCAGGTGAAGCCTTTGGCAGCTTCTCTGCTGGAAGCTCTTGATTATGATAGTTCAGATGACAGTGATTTTAAAGTTGGAGATGCCTCAGGTAAATATTTCCTTCTCTCTTCCCCTTTCCCAGCTTTCTGGAGTTAGGCTTATTTTTAGACTTTTTAAATCGGTTTTGATTAAAATGCCAATTTTAAGTGAAAGCACGTAAACTTCATTTATTTTGTCCATTTGATTTCCCATTTTGCCTTTAGATCCCGTCACTAGACCTATAATTGCTTCTGTTTTCCTCAGAGATAATTAGCAGTCAGGGGAAGGACTTTTTCCAAAGATGCAAAAGGATTTCTCTGTTTTACACCTTAAAATATATTTATGCTTATATTATAGAGGAAAAAACTGGAAGATATCCCGAAGTAGAAAAGTATCCTGAGAGGTGTGTGGACCATTAATAGTCCCTGAGCAGAGTTCTTTTTTCAGATCACTTGACAATCTCTTAGGGGAGTTTTGCTTTTTTTGTGTATTAGCTCTTTTACTAGAATAAAATTGACCAGAGTAAGAGTTGCACTTCAAGTTATAGTAGGTGCTGGACCTTGTGGATTGGGCCTTTCAGATGTCTCTGAAGTATAAGTCATGCATGCTTGCTCACTATATTTAGTAATTTTAAAAACTTTTTTTAAAGGTCGTGTATTCACATTGTACTAAACGGGAAAACAGAAACGTATGATTTTCCTTTGTATTTTCTGTTCAATGTACCTTATGTATATATACAGTTTCAACTGAAGGAATCTGAGAAACAAAAATTATGTTTAATTTAAATGTTTTATGGGAAAAATACTGATAAACATGAACAATAAAAATTATGTGTAATTCCACCTGTTTTGAAAATTTTAATAAAGTGAGATGAAAATTTAAATAAAATGAGAAGTAAAAGCCTTTCCAGTTTCATCTCTTCAACAGTTTTTAAACATCCTTCCAGAGAGTTTGCTGTGGTTAGTCACATCTCTCCTTCTTCTGGTTTTCCCTTGTCTTTTTTCCTGCTAGGGATAGTAGGAAGGGATGAATGAAATTATATTACTGTTGCTACTTTTAGTAGCATCAACAGCAGAATTTGCATTGTGGTTTACTGATAACTTTTTGTTTGCATAATCTCATTTAATTTTCACAGTAACTCAGTGAAGGAGATACTATTTTACAGGTAACAGGGGTATTGAGTTTAAAGAACTGGCATGAGGTCACTCAGGCAGTAACGGATCCAATGGATTTGACTTCAGAATTTAGTCTGTTTATCTGCTTGGATCCCAAGAGTTGATGGACGGAATCTTAAACAGAAACTGACTATTTGGTTACTAATTGAATTCATCCGCAGCAATCAAAAATTGATAAGTTTATCTTGATTAACTGTTTTTTTATCCTTTGCTTCTCAGCTCTTTATCTCCCATTTAGTTGGTTTGCTGATGTTTGGTATTTCCAAAGAAGGGAAGGGGAAGGGAAAGGAGGTAAAATTTAAATCTTAGTTCTCTTGGTAAAGACCTTGGCAGATAAGAATATTCCTGGCTAGGATGTAGTTTTGGTTTGTTATGGTTGTGGTTGTAAACTTTGACAAACATAGTTGGGTCGTGGAAGTTACGAATTCTTTGAATATGGGAACAATTCTAAAACTTACATTAAGTATTACATAATTATGTGACAATAAATCTTGACTTTATGGACAATTTGTTTCCAAGGTTTGTTCATTGAGATGGAATATTCACAGGTATCACTTCTTTTTCAAGTGGTAAAACAATCTGATACAAACATAAAGTACTTTCTCAAAATATTTTATGATATCGAGCTAAGTAGAGATTTCTGACCTTGTTAAATCCTAATTATAGTTGAAGAGAACTGTTATTTGTGAAAAATGATAGGATGAGTTTTGTTAGGTTGATATATCTATATATCGCTTAAACACACTAAAAATATTTACTTTCTGTTCCCTCTTGTAATATAATATCTAGTATGCTGCACTCATAATTTACCTTCCTGGCCCCCTGGGGAGCTTAAATTTGCGACCTATGGTCTCAGGTCACAAATTTATATGTATAGTTCTTGGTATTTATTGTAAAAGGGAATTTAGAAGAAAATGATTGTATTTAAAATGATTAGTAGTCAACAGAAATTGAATCGTATTTTTGACTCTTGTTTTAGGTGCATTGATGCTCTGCATAGCTGAGATATTGGCTTACTCTAGATTACCATTGTTTTCCATTTGAATCTTTTCTGTGCCTGAGATAGCATATATTTAGTTGGAGTCTTGTAGAGAATAAGACATTAGTCCTATCACTGGTTTCCAAACATGTTGAAGTTGTGGATTCCCAGCGCTACTTATGAATAGGAGATTAAATTGGAAGTAGAGAAATGGTAGCTAAACATCTGTCTGATCATATCTTCTTTCAAAACAACTTCTAGAAATGACTCATTGAATGAACTACGGACTTCCTTAGAACTTAATATTAAAGTGGTTAGATTGGTTGGCCTTAATTTTGGCTAACTGGATTCCGTGGATCAATTTCTTCTTACCTTCATCTTGAAATCTGAAATTCTGACTATAAAACTTTTTATATTTGTTTGGTTTTAAGAATAAATATAGAAAACATTTGCAGATAAACATAATTTAACTCTATCATAAAATAGAAACAAATCAACATTGGTAAAGAATGACCCACCCATAAGATTGGCAAGTGATTATGAGCCTGTACCTTTAGAAAATTATGAAACTGAAGATAGTTTATATTTTATTTTTAATGCAAAAGCAAAAGTAAGTTTCTCATTTTTGATTGAAAGCAGTCAATAAAGTTTGAAATGAGTAAGTCCTAAAATAGGATATATATGCATTAGAATTATGGTGATAACCACCAGAAGAACCATATGTAGAAATGTTAGGTTGAACCATATGGAATTACCAGTTTTGTAGGTCCAAAACACACAGTCAAATATTAGCAATTTCATGGTTTTACCTAGTTAAAGTGTTGATATTTGAGACTTGGGCATAGGATTGGGTGTATGATAGGAGACTTATTTACATTTAGTTATCTGCTACATTAATTGAATGTTTTAAAGAATGTTTACATCTTTTTAAAGATGCAGACATGTATTACTTTTATTAACCAGACAGATTAGCCATGCTGTCTACCCCTATCCCCACCAGGCAAAGTAAAATGGGGTTAACTTTAGATCTTGATCAAAAGTTAGTTTAGTTAGGCCATATTGCCAGGAAATAATTTAATGAGAAGTGTCAGCCTGAGACTTTGGTGGTATTTTGTGCTTAATCTGACTTTGAATAAGTGGACCAAGATGTGTTCATTGATTGTCCGTAGTTTAGCCCTTTGCTAGATGTTATGGTGAATTTACAAAACAGTAGTAATAATATTAGAATAAGTAAGTAAAATAACATGTAAGTAAAATAAAAATTAGAATAAATAAAATAATTGATACAAAGGATGGTTGATCACTTGTGTAGTTCAAGTCTTTCATAGGAAATGAGATTACTTTAGATTGATGTAGAACAATTTCATTGAGGAGAGGAGGTAAGAGTGGAACTATGAACAGAAGGATTTAGATAAACAGCAATCTTGGTGAGGAAAAAATTAAAAGTGTTGAGACTTGGAATTTTTTTTATATTTGGGGATCAGTGTTGAGTAAAAGTAGAAGAGATAAGCCTGGAAAAATAGAATAAGGTCAAATTGTGGCTGTATATACGAGTTAACGGTTTTTCAACCTTGGTGCTATTGGCATTTTGTGTTGGATAATTTTTTGTTGTGGAGGCTTGTCCTGTACCCAGTAGGATGTTTAGCAACAACAGCCTTTTCCTCTACTAGATGCCGGTAGCATCTTTCCTACCTGCCCCAGCCTCACCTCCACCCCCACTTCCACTGTTGTGGCAACTGTTGTGGCAACTGTTGTTTCCAGACATTGCCAGTTGTCCTCTGGGGGAAAAAAATGTTCCCATTTGAGTACCACTGGCTCATACAAACCAAGATGACATAGCTGGAGCTAGAATCGGAAGTGGAGGATGAGTTGTGTTGACTGATTGGCTGTCTTCAAGACATACACAGCTTTGGTCAAACATAGCCCTGGGATAGCTGTAAATAACTAGTAGAATAGTGATTGATCTGTTATCTATTGTGTATATTTATAGTACTAACACTGTTGTACCAGATCAATGAACAGAATTAGATTGATGAAATTGATGAACAAATTTATATTGCATATATTGTATATTAACATAAAACTAAATTAAATCATTGATTTTGTTGTGGGGAGAACATTGGATATAATGGTATTGATGGTTGATATTAATTAAATTAATTTTTATTTTATTATTTGATATTGTAAAGGGATTCTTGAAGGTTGGTGTTTTAAATTCTAATTTTAAAATTTATTTTATTTTTTTGTCTGGCCATTACCACTCAGAGGAGTTTTTAAAAATTCTGTAATGGTAAAAAATTTCTTAACTGTCTGTTAGTTGAAATAGCTATTGTTCGGAGAGATTCTGATATATTGTATGTTTGAGAAAGGTTATCTTTTATTTAACCAAATGGGAAGTAGGATTTCAATTTTAAAGATATATTGTTTTCAAACATAAGAAAGGTTTATTGTAGACTTGAAATAACTCTTTCTGCCTAAGATAATTTCTCCAGTATATTTCTTTTTTTCTTTTCCTTTCTCTCTTTTTTTTTTTTTTTTTTTGGAACATAGCACAGAGTCATTCTTTGATGACTAGGAAATTTTGTCTTTGCAGTCTATGGAAAAAATAGACAGCCAAGGACCTTGATTTTTCTCATTGTCATTATTACCCAGCTATGCTTGTAAATAAATATGGTTTATCTCCATTCCTCCAGTGCATATGTACAAAAAAGAAATAGTGACTAATCAGATGAAGAAGTTATTTTTCAGATATCAGAGAAAGATAAGATTTGATATATTGCTGATCCCTATAGAAAGATAAAATTTGATATATTGCTGATCCCTGTAGTTGGAGTCTGACTAATGTACTATATTTGGAAAATGAGGGGTTGTGTAAGCTATTAGGAGTTGGTTTTGTGGAAAAATGTCCATTCTTCTAATAATAGTTAACAAACATAAAACATTGAAAATTTTTTAAAAAATTGCTTTCTATTCAGGCATGGTTATAAATCAAAAACAGAATCAAGGAGTCTCAATTTACCTCTCATTTGAAAAAATAATTAATTAATTGGCATTGGCAACTACCAAAACAAAATCACAAAAATCTCTGACATTTTGTAAAATTTACCAAGTAATAGCAAAGTTGGATTGGTCTCGATTTTGATCAGCTACCCACACTTCTGCCCCAGTTAATCTTACTTTTGCGTCTGTCGTGAAGTTTTGATTGGTAAAATGCCTTCTAGAAGGTTGATCCAGAAGAAAAGTACCTTTTCTTTCATCTTCATCTCCTAGCTCTCTTAATTACGGCATTGCTTCCATTCTAGAGCCTAAGGTGTTTCAGTTTTCTTTAGTCAGTGTGCATAAAAAATCTTTCTGTGTCTTAGAAGTGTGTAGTCAACTCTGGTTATTATTTATTAAATCATAATTTTAAAATGTCAAGAGATTACTATTATTGTTATTTTTACCAGATGTGATTTTTCTTGGTAGGTTGGGTTTAATTGCTGTGAGTGGTTTACAAAATCATAATTTTCTTAATGCTTTAGAGACTGAAAAGAAGTCACTTGTTTGTGAGTAATATTGGGTCCAAACTCTTGAAATCCAAGAAGCTTAAAAATCCAAGTGTTTTGTAAGGTTGACACAAACTTACTTGATGGCAAAGCCTAACGGAACTGGTAGGAGTTTATTTGTAGTATTTATTTCTCATACTCTGTAAATATTTATACTTTTCTCTGCAGAAATAATGTTTGATTATAGGATAATACCATAGACTTCACTGGGGGTATTAGTGTAATATATGGTGCATGTTCCATGTTACCCTTGAAAATCTGAGAAATTATGAATTCTGAAACACATCTGGTTCTTAAAGTTTCAGATAGGGAATTGCTGACCCGTATGATATTGCTCTTGTATCTTATGCAAGGTTGTTTAGGATAAGAGTGTTTTTTTCAGAACAGTCCCAAGGAAGCTATGGATACCGACATGACAGTTGTGAGATTGATAATGATTTCATAGGGTCAGTCAGTATCTGTTAAATGTTAGTGTTTATTTTTTATGCAATTTTGCTTGCACAGGATGTTTTTGTTAGCAGTCATTTGTATGTGACTTGTGGGGTTCACTAGATACCAGATACTAATTACAGACAGCTTCCTTCAATTTTAGTGCTTAGTTAATTACAGAGGTTAAGCCTAGTTGAGTTAATAGAAATTAAAATGATGTGGAAACACTTTACTTTTTCCACCATTTTATCATTACCTTTTTCTTGGCTATAGGTGCAAAAAAATTCATCATCCTATGGATTTTACTGGCTAAGACTTGACTGGTTTCTTCCCCATCTCCTACTGCTCCCTGTCCTCTTTCCCTCCTCCCATTTATTTCTCGCTTCAAATATTTTAGATTGTTATTTACTTAATTGGGTACAAAAAGAATGATTACTGAGTAATTACTGAGTAATGATTACTGAGTTACTAAGTAGTGTTGGGTTGAGAGGGACTGGGCTGCCCTAGGCAGAAGTGGAAGAAACCTGCTAGAAAGCTTATAGTCCTGTGAGCTCTTTAATGTCTTCAGCCTAACTTTTTAGTAACCTCTGTGACTGCTCATTTTCAGGATGGACTGCTTTATTCATCAGTTTCTTCCATTCTAGAGCATATAGTAGTTACTGCATAGAAGTTTTGAAAGTGTAGTGACTCTTCTTTTATTGATATGAACAGTATCCTAATAAACAGGAAGATTGATAATTTCTCTTGCAACTTCATTTTTCTGTGCCATTGCTATTGTCTCTTTTCACCTGTGTTCTTGGTATTCCTAAAATTTGTTTGGTATATTAGAGTTGTAGTATAAGTTGACTGTCATAAATATTTATGCTTATTTTACTGGGTAAAGAGTAAAATAAATGAAGCAGTTTTATGGGTTAGATTTATCTTGTTTTGGTTTTGACTCAATACTTACAAGTCCATATAGTTTATAAAAGATGTTTAAGGGAGGAAGAATTTTGTCTGTATTATCAGTAAAATTAAAATCAAGTGCCCAATCTTAAAAGAAGCACATTTACTTTAAAAAATAATTGCCTTTTCAGTACCAAATATTGCCATATGACACAAAATAGTGCTTCTCTTTTTAAAGCATATTTTAATTTAGGGTTATATATATTCATCTTCATTAGCGCTATACTGAACTAAAACCATTGTATCAACTTCATTGATTTATTATTTGATCAGGTTGGGAATGTCTACCATTCTTTGACAAATTTGTTTATATTGTTTTGCAAATTATTCACAAATTTTGGTGGTTTCATTTGTGTCAGCGTTGTGTGTGTGTGTGTGTATGTATATACATATGTGTGGTTTTTTTTTTCTCATATTTTCAACAGATTCTGAAGGGAGTGGTAATGGAAGTGAAGATGCTTCAAAGGACAGTGGAGAAGGTTCCTGTAGTGATTCTGAAGAAAATATTTTAGAAGAAGAACTGAATGAAGATATTAAAGTAAAAGAAGAACAACTTAAAAATTCTGCAGAGGAAGAAGTACTATCATCAGAAAAACAATTAATTAAAATGGAAAAGAAGGAGGAAGAAGAAAATGGAGAAAGACCTAGAAAGAAAAAGGAGAAAGAGAAGGAAAAAGAAAAGGAAAAGGAGAAAGAGAAGGAAAGAGAGAAGGAAAAAGAAAAAGCAACAGTATCTGAGAATGTGGCTGCTTCTGCTGCTGCCACCACACCAGCCACAAGTCCTCCTGCTGTTAACACATCCCCTTCTGTTCCCACTACGACAACCGCTACAGAGGAACAAGTCAGCGAGCCAAAAAAATGGAACCTTCGACGAAACCGACCACTTCTGGATTTTGTGTCCATGGAAGAGCTGAATGACATGGATGACTATGACAGTGAGGATGACAATGATTGGCGACCTACTGTAGTAAAGAGAAAAGGGAGATCTGCATCTCAGAAAGAGGGAAGTGATGGAGACAATGAGGATGATGAAGATGAGGGAAGCGGGAGTGATGAAGACGAGAATGATGAAGGCAATGATGAAGATCATAGTAGCCCTGCCAGTGAAGGGGGTTGCAAGAAGAAGAAGAGTAAAGTTCTTAGCAGAAACAGTGCTGATGATGAGGAACTGACCAATGATAGCCTGACCCTATCTCAAAGCAAGAGTAATGAGGTAGATCAACCCAATTTTTATATCTGTCTGTCTGGGGAAAAGGGAATTCTTCTCTAAATCACTCTACACATTGTATTAAGTGGCTTCCTTGAAATCCTATTTATAGACGGCTGTGGGATGAATGAGCACCCTAACTGTAACATTTTTTCATTTGGCCAACAGACTTTTATTAAATATCTACTATTTGTCACCGTTCTCAAGGAGCTCACAATCTCTGTCCTCAAGGAGAAATATTTAGAGAAATATTTTTATATCCATAGACTTGGGAAATGACAAAGTTTTCCATTCTCCTTTTTATCCCTTTACTCCTTTGTTCACAGGACTGCTGAATGGTGCTGAGTGGATTATGAAAACGAAGGTCACCTTTCTTTCAACTTAGTTATGTCCATATCCATATTAAAATATAGGCCTTTAGAATGCCTTAGAGCAGGGCAACAGTCTAATGATTTTCTGAAACCTTTAGAGATTCGTTTTAAATATTAATTCCTTTACCAGTTGTAGCACTCATCATCTTTTTAGTCACCAAATCTTTGCTTTATGTGTATGGGACATACACATAAGTATGAACTATTTTTACATATATTTAGTAAATAAATTCTCTCTACAAAGAAATGGAATAAAAACCCAAACATTTCCATCATAAAACAGACATTTTTGTCATAAAACTGCAGTAATGGCTCAGTGCTTCTACTTGAAGTTCTACTACTGAAAGTTAGGTTTATCCATTGATCTCAGAGATGCATCATTCAAGACTCTTCAGTCAAACACATTTGTGTCTCTTTGTCTGTGTGTTTTTGTATATGTTTTTCTTCAAAAGAAAGATTGAGTTGTTGTCTTACATGTAGATGTATCTGTTACATCACATGTAGAACTGTAATAATTCTGTCATTTCTGTTAATGTGTTTATATTCACCAAAATTTATTTCTTTACCAAACACTTATTTTTTTCCATATCACTGAAGTAAGTTAAACTGGTAGAAAGATTTTTCCTCTTATGCTTTATTTGTTCTTTCACATTTTTCTGCCTACAAGTTTTACATAGCAGTGATTATCTATTTTAATTGCTTTGCTTAAAAATTTGGTGATTTCATTACCAAAATAATCTATAGCAGGCTGTGAGGTTATCAGTGGAGATGAGACAGCAGTTTATATTTGGATTATAAACGTTGGTTAACTTCTGAAACCAATATTTTATATGAAAAAATATTGCCTGCCTTCAATGTCATTCTAATTCTTATCTTTAAAGGAAAGTTGTCATTTGGGAAATAGTGTAATATTTTTAATGATATAGCACAGGCAGTTCCATATTATCAATGCTATCTTAAACAGGCATGGAAAAATCTAATTGTTTGTATTTAATTTAGGCATGCATGCAGTTTATGTTATAGCAGTTAATACTCTATATCTAATGAGTAAGTTTACTTTTGACCACATCACTTTCTTCATTTTTATTAGGTTGATATTCTTAGAAGTAGTCTAGCTAATGATAGAGGCAGTGTGGATTAGATTTATGCTAAAATGTGGGGGACACCTGCATGTGTTTAGGAATTTGCCACGTAAAATGTGTGTAGTATCTGTTTATTAAACCTGTACTTCATAAATACTGCCTAAGAGGTTGTAGACTAACATTTATGATGCATTTAAAGTCCATGTGTTGGTTGTTCAGTTTTTTTTCCCCACTAGAAGACACTTTAGTAAATAAAGGGACCTTTTATGTTTAGGTTAATAGTCCCAAACACAAACACATTCCAGGAATGAGATTCCAAAGTGCTTCTTCGAAAAGTGCCCATGTAGAAGAGATTATAAAAAGTTACTTTTTCTCCAGAATAATTCTACTTAAAAGCTTGAGTCATTTTCCCCTCAACTCTATTATTCAAGCTCTACAGTAATTTTTTGATGATTTTAGTTTATTTAAATTATGTCCCTCAAATTAGATAATTACATTTTAATTAAAAAACTAATCAATTGTGATTATTAGTTATATTTCTAGTTTTCTTATTTGTATGATCTTAATTTTGTGAAAAGATGATTAAAGCTAGTCCTTGTTGCCTGTGGCCAATGTTTGGGTCTTAATCTTCCTGGTTATTTTAGCTAGTGATAATTTCTGTGTCCAATACATAGTTAAGTATATATTTGATTATATTTGAAGTTTGATTTTCCCTGCTTTTACTTTGTTTTCAGAAACTACTTTGTAGTAGAGATAGGTGAAAATGTAGCTTTAGAAATACATAATAGAAATATATAATTATACCATATTTAGTTTATAAGCAGGCAGACATTTTTCTTAGCTGCTAAGTTCATTTGTAGCAAAATCATGACCTGAAACTTTCATAATTTTGAAGTTTCTTATGGGAACTTGATATTTATTTTAGCAGGGCCCTTTTATAATTACTGCTCTTAATGGCCTTAACATATGCTTAATGGCCTTAACAACATGCTGCAGATCCTGAAATACTCTCTAGCAGCGATTCTCAAACTGTTTTTTTTTTTTTTTTGAGACAGGGTCTCACTCTGTTGCCCAGGCTGGAGTACAGTGGCATGATCTCGGCTCACTGCAACCTCCGCCTCATGGGTTCAAGCAATTCTTCTGCCTCAGTCTCCTGAGTAGCTGGGACTACAGGTGCATGCCACCATGCCCAGCACATTTTTGTATTTTTAGTAGAGATGGGGTTTCACCATGTTGGCCAGGCTGTTCTCCAACTCCTGACCTCAAGTGATCCACCTGCCTTGGCCTCCCAAAGTGCTGGGATTACAGGCATGAGCCACCACACCTGGTCTCATTTTAAAATTTTTTAAATGTTTATTTTTTTTGAGACAGAGTCTCGCTTTGTTGCCTGGACTGGGGTGCAGTGGTGTGATCATGGCTAACTGCAGCTTTGATCTCCCAGGCTCAGGCAATTCTCCCACCTCAGCCTTTGGAGTAGCTGAGACTACAGGTGTACGACAATGACTGGCTAATGCTTTTATTTTTGATTATTATTTTTTTTTGGTAGAGATGGTATATCACTATGTTGCCCAGGTTGGTGTCAAATTCTTGACCACAAGCAGTCCTCCTGCTTCTGCCTTCCAAAGTGTTGGGATTACAGGTGTGAGCCACCACACATAGCCCCTTTACAGTTTTAAAAATTATTGAGGACAACCATTAATATTTGTGTAGATTATATCTGTTGATATTTACCATTTCAAATTAAAACTGAGGAAGCACACAAGTTATCAGATCCCATTTCATGTAGTGTCTGGAAAACTTCATGGTACTCCCATGAGAGAAAGAGTGAAAAAGACAAATAATGTCTTAGTATCATTATGAAAACTGCCTTTACCTTTTATACCTGCTGAAAGAGAGTTCACTGGACCACACCTTGAGAACTGCTGCTCTAGAACTGGGCGTTAGATAAACTGCATTTTCCGTAAACGGACACCTGTTTTTGTCAATAACCTTATGGCATTTTTTTAATTTAGTGCAGTCTGAAGAATCCCCTTGAAATGTGGTTGTATGTCTTTTTCAGCCGTTAATCTTGCAGCTTTGAGATTCCTTAAGATTATCTTGCCCTTTAGTTTTCTGAGGTAAGTTTTTTGGGGAAGGCAGTGTACTATTTTCAGAAATGGTTTCCATTTTCAAGATTTTGAAACTAAAGTTTTGCATGAGAATTAATCCATGACCGTAAATTATATCAATAGAATTGGCATTTTTGTTTTGTAAAAGAAAGGAGAGCTCTGTTCTCACAGAAAATATTTAAAATTAGAGACAGTTTGGATTTTGGATTACTGCTTTATAAATGTAACTTTATGTTCTTTGCTGAGTAGAATTTTTTTCCATAAAAGGCTCTGTTAAATATATTAGATGTCATGTTGAGAAATGGCAATTGTCACCTGATTTTTGTGGATTAAAATGTAAATATTTTGCCAAAATTTATAAATATCCACTTCTATTTGGGACTTCTAACTTATTAATCAGTTGCCTTTTTACACATTGCAAAATGAAACAAATTGCTCTGAGTCCTAAAAAAAGGTCAGTTCTGTAACATTTATAAATATTGAGATTCATGAGAATTTAACCTTTTCTAAAAACGTAGAGGAAGTATGATTGGTCAAGCTTTTTCTTACAATAATTTTTTCTTATCTTCAGGGCAGTAGGATTCTTTTAATTCTAATTTTACAGGAAATGTGCTGGAATTTCCATGTATTAAACACATGTGATTTAGATAAAATTTAGCCTATTGTATATATCATTTACAATCATATGTGGAATATATATATATCAATGAACAGTAAGTATATTTTAGAGCCTGTGGAGAACATTGATCAGTATTATCATTTTGGGGGTAAGTTTTAAATCCTGATGGAAAGAATGAAATAATTTACTATAAGTAGTGAGTGATTTATTCATATATTGTCATTTATTCTTCCTATAATTACATTGGATTCCGTTAAATTATTCCATGATAATAAAGTTATTTTCTAGGTGGTACTTTTTTGCCATTCAAAACCTATTTTCCTGATGTCTATTTTTATGTAAAACCATATTTTAGAAATTTTATGTTAAAAGCTTCAGCTTAACTACTTTCTCTGAAACCTTGAAAGATGATATACATCTTCAGAAATATACTAACAGTTGATAATAAATCAGGTTTTGTATTGATCTAATCATAAGTGTGCTTAAACTTGTGTTTGATCTGTTAAAACAGATCTAGCTGGGCGTGGTAGTACATACCTGTAATCACAGCTACTCGGGAGGCTGAGGCAGGAGAATCGCTTGAACCCGGGAGGTGGAGGTTGCGGTGAGCCAAGATCCCACCATTGCACTCCAGCCTGGGCAACAAGAGCGAAACTCCTTCTCCAAAAAAAAAAAAAAAGAAAAAGAAGAAAACTGAGATCCTAATTTTTTTTAAGGAGGATGTGTTACTTAGATTTTCCAGTTGAAACATTGTCTGCTAGCCATTTGGTTAGGGAAATATTTTATCTCTAGTTTTCCCTATTTCCCTCTTTGCCTTACATTTCTATTAAGAGCCTCAAGTCATGAGGATCAGAGGGCCAGAAACATTAGTTAATCTTGTTTTCTCTGCCTCTAAATGATAATAGATGTGGAGAGAAATTGGTGTAGAGATATGATTTAGGCATTTATGGTTTTTCTGAGCAAAATGGAAAAATAGGAAAATAGAGGAATTAGAACTGCATTTTGGTACAACTTTTTTTGACCCTTAGAAATTTACTTGTTTCCCATATGGGTAAACCTTTTTTCCAGGGCTGGTTAATTTTAATTCCACCAGAGAAATTACCACACAGTCCATAAAGACATGTAGTATCCTAATTTTCAAACTGTGATTTTTTGCTAAATTAGTTTCTAGTCTGTATTTTTTTTTTTTTTTTTAACCTAGATGTGGTATTCTAAGGAAAGTCTTTTTTGGACTTACCGTGGGGATGATATTTAAAGTAGTAGTGCTCATTGGAACTTGCAACTTTTCTTCTGGGGGTACAAGGAAGATCCTCAGTGTAATAAATTATCAGTTCATGTTCCTCTTTTTGAACCACCTTAACAAGAGATACAACGGAAAGGAAAAGGCATTGACCATTTATTGAGTGTCTAGTTTGTGCCAGGAACATTCTTGCCATAATATTGTTAATTCTTATAACCTCCTGAGGTAGATATTATTTTTATCGCCATTTTCCAGATAAAGAAATTACAGCTTCGAGGTTCAGTAGGGAATAAGCGAGAGGTGAGAAAGAAACTTACGAATGTTTGATTTCAAGTCAACTTTGAAGCATGGCTAGTAGTATGAAAATCTGGGCAGATTTTTGTTTGCTTACTCTGGTACTGTAAAACCAGATGAGTTTTCTTTAGGATGTTTTCAGTTTTATTTGCCAGCCATTTGTCAGCCCCAGACCTATTTTGTTTGGTTTTATAACACAGAGAAGAAGCAAAATACAGAACTTAGAAATACTAGAATTCTTAAGAGAAATGATAGTATATTCTTGATGATGTTTGCATTCTTTTCTGATTGTTTTACAAATCTGCCGCAATTTTAGATGTTATACACAAAGTATATTGGAAGAATTATTAATTGTGACCTTCAAGTGTATTCAAGTGTCACTTACAAATTGCTGTTGAAATGATGACTCCAAATGTTACTTTTGGATATTGGTTGAGTTTAAAAGAATATAAAAATATAAAAAATAATAAAATATATTTATGAAAAATATATATTGTGTATTGTATGAAACTAATGTATTAAATTTATTTCTGAATATTGTTAGGTTCATAAATAAAAATGTATGGACCCAAGTGCCATCTTTTATTATATGTAATGTTAAGCACAATCTATTAAATATGCAAGAATCATTTTCTTATTTAAAGTTTAAATCTATAATGCAGAAGGTTTAAATGAAAACAAGCAGACCCTCTTCTGAAATTTTATCTTTTAAATATTAGTTTATTAATACCTCTTCCTGTACTTTTTCTTTTTGAGACAGGGTCTTGCGCTGCCCCCCAGGCTGAAGTGCAGTGGCGAGATAATAGCTTGCTGCAGCATTGAATTCCTGGGCTCAAGTGATCTTCCCGCCTCAGCCACCTGAGTACCTGGGACTAAGGGCATGCATCACCATGGCCAGCTAATTTTAAAATATTTTGTAGAGACAGGATCTCACTGTGTTGCCCAGGCTGGTCTCAAACTCCTGGCCTCAAGTGATCCTCCTGCTTCAGCCTCCCACTGTATTTGGGATTACCGGCGTGAGCCACTGTGCCCATCCTCTCTTTTTATAGTATCACTAGCTAGATGTCTTTATTACCAGTTTACACTGGATATTTCTTGATAGAGACCTAATTAATAGAGTTCTCTGACCCTTCTAGCAGTTAGTCAGTCTGGATCCTTTTTTAGATTATTTTCTGTATCTCTGTGTATTCATATACCTACGCAGGCTCTCATGGATCTGTCTTACAGTAGTTTGATAATGCTGGAATTTCTGAATTTCCCAGTACTTAAGGAGTATAGAGTCCTTAAGTGTGCCATCACATACATACTTGCTTATATGTTATTTTGAATTGATTTTTTCCTATTTTGTATATGTGCGTCTTGTCTTCTCTAGGTAGGATTATAAGCTCCTAAAGTGTAAGAATCATGTCTTGTGCTTTTAAAACACATGTATAGGATCAATGATTACTTTGATTACTTGTGGATTCATTTTTCGTTTTTCCTAGTTTAAGGGGCAAAGCAGAATAGCAAAGCAGATCAAGAGTTGTTAGTTGCATGCGTGCTTTTTCATATCCTAGAGGAGAGAGAATACGAAGCTTGCAGAGAAGTGAAAAATTAAATAAGAGGGTGCTTATAGGGTTCTTTGATAAAGAGGTCAAGTATATATTTCTCAAATATAATGTACTTTGAAGTTAATGAAAGAATGGAAAATGGGGCATACATTTGGAAATGCGTATAATGTTTAAGTAATAAAGAATTTTAGTGATTTTTTTTTTTACTTTAAACGTGATTTTCTGATATATGTTAATATTTTACTATTAGGACTCGCTGATTCTTGAGAAGAGTCAAAACTGGAGCTCTCAAAAAATGGACCATATTCTGATTTGCTGTGTTTGTCTGGGAGATAATAGTGAGGACGCTGATGAAATAATTCAGTGTGACAATTGTGGCATTACAGTCCATGAAGGTAATGTTGCTTTCTTTTCTCTCTTTTTAGAAATGGCTGACTGTGGCTCTTTTACATTTGTACTAAGGTGGTTCTACAATATTTCATGGTGTTTCGGTTGAAATAATGCTAAATCATCAAAGTATGGATGCTATTTTTCAGGTTATCTTTTCTTTTATTTTGAGATGGAGTCTCACTGTGTCGCCCAGGCTGGAGTGCAGTGGCACAATCTCGGTTCACTGCAACCTCCACCTCCCAGGTTCAAGCGATTCTGCTGCCTCAGCCTCCTGGGTAGCTGGGACTACAGGCACCCACCACCACACCTAACTAATTTTTGTGTTCTTTTTTATTTTATTTTTATTTATTTATTATTTTTGAGATGATGTCTCGCACTGTTGCCCAGGCTGGAGTGCAGTGGTACTATCTCAGCTCACTTCAACCTGCGCCTCCTGGGTTCAAACTATTCTGCCTCAGCCTTTTAAGTAGCTGGGATTACAGGCACGAGCCACCACGCCTAGCTAGTTTTTGTATTTTTAGTAGAGATGGAGTTTCACCATATTGGTCAGTCTGGTCTTGAACTCCTGACTTCGTGATCCACCTGCCTTGGCCACCCAAGGTGTTGGATTACAGGCGTGAACTACCGCGCCCGGCCAATTTTTGTGTTCTTAGTATAGATGGGGTTTCACCATATTGGCCAGGCTGGTCTCAAACTCCTGACTTTAAGTGCTCCGCCTGCCTCAGCGTCCCAAAGTGCTGGGATTACAGGCGTGAGCCACTGCACCTGGTCCCCTGGTCATCTTAATTAAAAAAAAATTTTTAAATAATGAAAATATAAATGCTATATGAAAATCAGTATTTCTTTAAAGGTCAGTATTCTGGTATTGTATTTTATGGTACTATTTCTTGTTTTTTTTTTTAAATTTTTAAATTTTTAAATTTTTTTTTTTTTTTTTTTGGTAGAGACAGGGTTTTGCTATGTTGCCCAGGCTGATCTTGAACTCCTGGCCTCAAGCAATCTGCCTGCCTCGGCCTCTCAAAGTGCTGAGATTACAGGCATGAACCAGTGTGCCAGGCCTTATTTCCAGTTTTTTTTTTTTTTAATTTTAAATTTTTAAAAATTATTTCTAGTTTTTAAATAAAATTCAGAAGTAGGAAAAAGTTGACTATTTTAGTCTGATAGAAAGCATTCTTAAAAAACTTATATTCTATCAATTTTTTGTAGCTTCTTCTTTCATAGTTGTATTTTTATTTTTGAGACAGAGTCTTGCTCTTGTCCAGGCTGGAGTGCAGCGACGCAATCTCAGGTCGCTGCAACCTCTGCCTCCCAGGTTCAAGCAATTCTCCTGCCTCAGCCTCCCAAGTAGCTGGGATTACAGGTGCCTGCCACCATGCCTGGCTAATTTTTGTATTTTTAGTAGAGATGGGGTTTCACCATGTTGGCCAGGCTGGTCTGGAATTCCTGGCCTCAAGTGATCCACCCGACTCAGCTTCCCAAAGTGCTGGGATTACAGGCATGAGCCACCGTGCCTGGCTGACAGTATGTATTAAGAGCAAAGGGCTGAGTGCAGTGGCTCACGCCTGTAATCCCAGCACTTTGGGAGGCCGAGGCGGGCGGATCACCTGAGGTCAGGAGTTTGAGACCAGCCTGGCCAACATGGCGAAACCCCATCTCTACTAAAAATACAAAAATTAGCCAGGCGTGGTGGCTTATACCTGTAATCCCAGTTACTCGAGAGGCTGAGGCAGGAGAATCACTGGAACCCAGGAGGCGGAGGTTGCAGTGAGCCGAGATGGTGCCACTGTACTCCAGCCTGGGCGACAGAGGAAGACTCTGTCTCAAAATTTAAACAAACAAACAAAAAAAGGCATTCTCTTACATAACCACATAATTATCAAAGTCAGGAAGTTAGCACTGATGAAATACTGTTTTATCTAATTTATATAGATTGTATTCAGATGTTGCCAATTGTCCCAACAATGTCATTTCTAACAAAATCAAAGCCAGGATCATGTATTGCATTTAATTGTCATGTCTGTTTAGTCACCTTTAATGTGGAACAGTCCTTGAGTTTCTGTCTCATAGACATTTTTAAATATATAGACCAGTTTTTTTTATTTTGGTTTGTTTTTACAGAATGTTCCTAATATGATTAGATTTGGGTTATATGCTTTTGGCCGGAATACCACGGAAGTTATATAGTGTTCTTAGTGCATCGTATTAGGAAGCATATGATATTTATTTGTGCAGTTACTGGTGATATTACTATTACTTTTTTTCTCAGTTTTATTGCATAAGCCTACCAATTTAGAATACTGGTGATATTTTGATCACTTGGTTGAGAGGGTGTCTTTCTGGTTTATCTGTGGTAAAGTTATTTTTTCTTACCAATTAATTATTATTATTATTATTATTATTATTTAATCAGGGCTGTGACTACCACAAAACGGTATTTCTATGGCCTTTCTCTTACCTGCTTTTCTGGTATTACAGCCCTTGTCCCAAGTAATTCTGGGAGTCTGCTGGACTTGTGGGACTTTGCATGATCTGTGATTCTCTAGCTAATGCTCTTGTCTTCATGTGGAGCTGCCCTTTTTTGCTGCTAACACTCACTGTGGGAATATCTCCAGTTACTGTTATTCATTTATATTTTTAGTAATGTTTGTTGAGTGCCTTCTATGTGCTTGGTATTCTGTAAATTTTAGGCATATGAAATAGAATGTGCACATTGTTGACCTGGTGGAACTTAATGTCTGGAGAGACAGGCAGTAAACAAACCAATAAATATCTCTTAGTTGGTGGCCCAGATTCTGAAGAAAAATGAAGTAGGACAAGGAGTATAGGAATGCTATGTGTGAGGGTGGTTGGGTGAGTTGCAGAAGTTTGTATTTGTAAAAGTTGATAAGGGGCTGGGTACAGTGGCTCACGCCTGTAAATCCCAGCACTTTGGGAGGCCAAGGCAAGCAGATCACCTGAGGTCAGGAGTTTGATATCAGCCTGGCCAACATGGTGAAACCACGTCTCTGCTAAAAATACAAAAATTAATCCGGCATGGTGGCACGTGCCTGTAATCCCAGCTACTCTGGAGGCTAAGGCAGGAGATTTGCTGGAACCTAGGAGGTGGAGGCTGCAGTGATCCAAGATTGCGCCAGTGCACTTTGGCTTGGGTGACAGAGGGAGACTCTGTCTCAAAAAAAAAAAAAAGTTGTTAAGGGAAATCCACTCTGATAAGGGGATATTTGAGCAGTGACCTGAAGGAAGTAAAGGAGCAAGTCATGTAAATATATTAGGAAAGAGCACTGCAAGCGGAGGGAGTAGTGAATGTAAAGATCTCAGCCAAGCACAATGGCCCACGCCTGTAATCCCAGCACTTTGGGAGGCTGAGGCGGTGAATCACTTGAGGTCAGAAGCTCAAGGCCAGCCTGTCCAACATGGTGAAACCCCATCTCTACTAAAAATACAAAAAATTGGCTGAGCATGGTGGCATGTGCCTGTAGTTGTAGTTACTCAGGAGTCTGAGGCAGGAGAATGGCTTGAACCCAGGAGGCAGAGGTTGCAGTGAGCTGAGGTCGAGCCACTGCACTCCAGTCTGGGCAACAGAGTGAGACTCCATCTCAAACAAAAAGATCTTGAAGTGGTAGCATGCTTAAGAGTGTTTGTATAATGGCACAGAAGTTTGTATGGCTAGAACTGGGTGAGCAAGCTGGTTAGTGGTGGGAGTAGAGATGGGAGTAATCCAGCTGGGGTCTTGCAGATTCTGGTACTGATTTTAGATTTTATTATTGTGTCCGGAATTGGTGGGTTCTTGGTCTCACTAACTTCCAGAATGAAGCCGTGGATCCTCGCGGTGAGTGTTAACAGTTCTTAAAGGCGGTGTGTCCAGAGTTTGTTCCTTCTGATGTTCGGATGTGTTCGGAGTTTCTTCTTTCTGGTGGGTTCGTGGTCTCGCTGGCTCAGGAGTGAAGCTGCAGACCTTCGCGGTGAGTGTTACAGCTCATAAAGGCAGCGCGTACCCGAAGAGTGAGCAGCAGCAAGATTTATTGCAAAGAGCGAAAGAACAAGGCTTCCACAGTGTGGAAGGGGACCTGAGCAGGTTGCCACTGCTGGCTGGGGCAGCCTGCTTTTATCCCCTTCTCTGGCCCCACCCACATCCTGCTGATTGGTCCATTTTACAGAGAGCTGATTGGTCCGTTTTGACAGGGTGCTGATTGGTGTGTTTACAATCCCTGAGATAGACACAAAAGTTCTCCAAGTCTGCACAGAGCACTGATTGGTGCATTTACAAACCTTGAGCTGGACACAGGGTGCTGATTGGTGTGTTACAAACCTTGAGCTAGACACAGAGTGCTGATTGGTGTATTTACGATCCCTTAGCTAGACATAAAGGTTCTCCAAGTCCCCAGCAGATTAGCTAGATACAGAGTGCTGATTGGTGCATTTACAAGCCTTGCGTTAGACACAGAGTGCTGATTGGTGTATTTACAAACCTTGAGCTAGACACAGAGTGCTGATTGGTGTATTTACAATCCCTTAGCTAGACATAAACGTTCTCCAAGTCCCCACTAGACTCAGGAGCCTAGCTGGCTTCACCCAGTGGATCCCGCACCAGGGCCACAGGTGGAGCTGCCCGCCAGTCCCATGCCATGCGCCCGCATTCCTCAGCCCTTGGGTGGTCGATGGGACTGCGCCACAGAGCAGGGGGCAGCACTTATCAGGGAGGCTCAGGCCGTGCAGGAGCCCACGGCAGGACGGGTAAGGCTCAGGCATGGTGGGCTGCAGGTCCCGAGCCCTGCCCCGCAGGGAGGCAGCTGAGGCCCGGCGAGAATTTGAGAGCAGCACCGGCGGGCCAGCACTGCTGGGGGACCCGGTGCACCCTCCACAGCTGCTGGCCCAGGTGCTAAGCCCCTCACTGCCCGGGGCTTACAGTGCCCGCCAAGCCCATGCCCACCCGGAACTCGCGCTGGCCCGCAAGTGCCTTGCACAGCCCCGGTTCCCGCCCGTGCCTCTCCCTCCACACCTCCCCGCAAGCTGAGGGAGCTGGCTCCACCCTCGGCCAGCCCAGAGAGGGGCTCCTACAGTGCAGCTGCAGGCTGAAGGGCTCCTCAAGTGCGGCCAGAGTGGGTGCCAAGGCCGAGGAGGTGCCAAGAGTGAGCGAGGGCTGTGAGGGCTGCCAGCACGCTGTCACGTATCATTATGATGGATGTGGGAAGCCATAACATGGCTTTTGAGCAGAGGATTAATATGGTTTGATTCATGTTTTGGAAGGATCACTCAGACTGCTGGGTTGGGAGTAGACTGAAGTGAATCTAAGGTGGGAAACTAGGAAAATATTTAGGAGACCATTGCAATTATCTAAGAGAGGAATTGGTTTTGAGGTAGATAGTAAAAGTTTGGTTTTAAACTCTGTTTATGTAAGATGTTAGGACTAGAAGTTTAAATTTGGGACTTATCAGCCTGAAGATGTTATGCAAAGACGTAAGACTAAATGCTTGTAACAAAGTCATCCTAGTACTTTAGAGGAGATGGGGAACACATGGCCAGTGAGATATGAGAACCATGGGTGATGACCCAGAGAAAACTGTTTCAAAAATAGAGTCAGTAAATGTGTCAAATAATGTTTTTAAGAGTGGGAAATCATCCTAATTCAATGCTGGACTTTAAGTACACCACCAGGCAAGCTATCCCAGAGGTTATTGAAAAAAAAAAAACTAATTGATAAAATGTTTATGTCACATGATTCATTAAATAAATATAAAATACACAGAAGCAAGGGGAAAGATAGAGGATAAGTTAACACATTTAGGCTGGGGTTTAAGTAGGATAGAAGGACCACACTACCTAAATAAATCCTGGGGTACATAGTGTCGATATGTTTTGGCTTATCAACCTTCTTTGCTAATGCTGCGGTTGTGAGAACCAGAGCCCACAAGATAGGTGCCCGGGGCCAAAGATAGGCACACTCTCAGGAAGATACAGGAACAAGTATGCCTGGTCATGGCGTTAGCTCTCCAGTTAATCTACTCAACAGCCATAGGTTTTATTTGTATTTGTTAGTGGACAGAGTAGGTATCACCAATGGGTGGCCAAATTAAGGCCTCAGGAATATTGAGTTCTAAGTGTCGCATATATATTTAATGTATTCTGACTCTTTGGTGCCTTTTGCATATTTGCCTCAAGAATATTAGATACATCTTGGTCCTTCTGTCCCTTTCTGTCTGTATTTAATGCATACGTGCTTTACTTACTTTTTATCTATACATACACATATAAGTTTTATTGATCTCATTTTGTTTCTGTATAGTAGAGTTTAATATCCTCAAGCAGAGCAAAAACACATTATAACTGAGAATATATCACTGAATTTAGTAACATGAGGGTCATTGGCCATCTTGACCTGAGAGAGTTCAAAGTGAGAATAAAAGAAGGGAAAGTGCAAAAAGTGACCAAATGCAATTCCTGTGATGAGTTTTTATATAGAGAAGCCAGGAGATGGGACAAGGGCTGTGAAATTGAGGGAGGGTTTTTTTCTTTCTTATTTTAGATGCTGTATTAATTATCTGCTGCAGTGGAACAAATTATCCCAAAACATAGCAGCTTAAAACAACAAATATTTATTATTTCACATGATTTCTAAGGGGTAAGAATCTGGGAGCAGTTGGTTGGGTTGTTCTGGCTTAGAATCTCTCATGAAGTTGCAGGTCAAAGCCATAGCCTGGGCTGTAGTCATTTTAAGGTTTGGCTGGACCTGGAGGATTTGCTTCTAAGCTAAGTCAGATAGTTGTTGGTAGGCTTCAGTTCTTTGATGGCTGTTGGCCAGAGACCTCAGTTTCCTACTGCATGGACCTCCCTCATAAGCTGCGTGAATGTCTTCATGAAGGGCAGCTGGCTTCAGAGTAAGTGATCAGAGAGAAAGAGACGGAAGCAGTTGTATCAGAGTGCTAGTATATTTTATAATCTAATATTGGTAGTTCATACAACTATTTCTGCCATATTCTGCTGTTCACACAAGCCAACCCTAGTCAGATGTAGGTGGGGGCATTCTAAGAGTGTAAATACCAGGAGGCACTGATTATTAAGGGCTATCTTAGAGGCTGCCTACCACATGTGCAGAGATTATATAGCATGTTGTGTGCTGATGGAAGTGACCCAGTGGAAAGGGAGAATTGGTGATATAAGGAAAATAGTGAGGAAAGAAGGGGAAACAATTGCTGGAACAAAGGTTTTGAGTGCAAGATTAGAGGGGATGAGATCCAGTACCAAGTAGAGAGATTGAGTAGATAAGAGTAACCATAGTAATTAGGGAAAAAAGGATATATGGGTTCAGATGTAGCTAGGTTGTTAGATGTGGTAGTTGGAGCATGTGTAAGTTATTTTTAAAATGTTTCTTGTTTTCTCAGTGAAATAGGAAGCAAAGCCATTAGCAGAGAGTGGGGACAGTGGGGAGTTAGAGATTTGGGGAGGCAGAGTTGTATAAATTTATTTGGGAGAATAAACTGAATAAGGAAATATATACCTAAAATATATATGTATACACACACACACACATATATATATATACACACACATACACAGCAATAAGACCACTTGATATTAGTGGTAATGAATATAAAGGGCTCATTAATATAAATATCATATTTATATGAATATGATATTAGTGGTAATGAATACTGTTACTGAGAAAAGTAAACATGGTTGAATATATGTGTATTTTTCTTCTCCAGGTGTGGTTCAGATTCCTGGGAGTAGGTAAAGAATATGTTAACTCAGGAGTAGCAGCTACTTTGGCAGTGTTTGTTACATTGATCACTGATGATCACAAACATGTTACTGCTGCTTATATCCATGAATGTCATTGCTGATGTGTGATACAGTCATGATGAGTTCTGTCAGTTCTGGTGATTCTCTTATGATGCTGAGGGCACTATCTCTGTTTTTCTCTGCTTGATTATAATGCTGAGTACCATCTCTACTTCTTAAGTCATTCTTAGGTCTACTTCTTAGATTGTGGTCATTGACTATGGATGTATTTTTTTAGGCCAGCACAGTAGTTTTGAGTAATTGAATTGGTTGCTAACATTTAGACATTGGGAAATCTTACACATTTAGGATTTCAAGCTGCTTTTGCAAAGTTCTGGTGGCACTAGGGTTTTTTGCTGTTGTTGTTGTTGTTAAGTGATGGGGTGCCCCAGGCTTGCCTCAAACTCCTGGGCTCAAACAATCTTCTTGTTTCAGCTTCCTGAGTAGCTGTGACTAAAGGCATTAAAGGCATATGCCTGCCCTTGCAGTAGTTTTCACTTTCTTCTAGCACAATCTGCTGGAGCTGAATAAGGCTGCCCCCTGCTAGTAAGGCCTGTGGTCTCCAGTTCACTACAGTCCTCTCTCAAACCACTTACTCATTTTTGTTAGTTGCCTAGTCCCTGGAGATATTTGAATATATAGTTCCTTATCTGCTTTGAGGGTACTGTCTCTTGTTGCTGATATTTGGGCTGCTGATGCCTTGTGGTCTCAGTGTCTCACATCTATAATAGTAAAGCAACTCTTTTACTATAGCTTTTACTTTAGGACACAAGCTTGAGTCCACTGGGGACTAGTTCCATGTACATTTCAAAATGAACCTCGCTCTCTATTTTGTTGTTTTTGAGTCATGTTTTGCTCCTTGGACTCTTAACTTAGGATGAGTTCTTTCCCAGTAGATTCATTGTTCAGATAAACATAGATTTCTGTAAGGGCACAACATTAGTTCCACTGACGTGCTTACAGCTATTAAAAGTTCATAATACGACCCCTGCTTCAGATGAATAGCCTCGGTACTGGAAAATCTACCTTCTTTCCAAAGTAGCTTTGATTTTCAGAAACATTTAAAAAGTCTGAATCAAGGCAGACAAATGAGATGATCAAGCTGAGTGGTAATGCCAATTAAGTCAACAGGATGTTGTGTCTATATAAAGTCATGTAACAACTCTTCTTGTGTAATTGATTTAACTGACTTTGATGGCAGTCCAAGTTATAAATATTTTTGAGACTTTGCTAATGATAACTCATTTAATTCCTAAAACTAATTCATTAGAATTGGAGACCTATTTTTGTTACAGAGAAGGAAGAAAGTAGAGAAGGAGAGGGAAATTGATGCATAAATAGGGAAGCTGAATAGTCTTTGACCACTTTAGGTGAATCTTTATTTTGTATAATTAATTTGTTGATAGTAGTTTGAATTCTGTGAACTTTATATATGTTCCAAGTAAAGATGCAAAAGATGCAAAAAGGTCAAAAATACGTTTTGACTTAAAAAATTACGCTACTACTTTCATCCTCTAGTTTAAATAATTTCCCATTTCCCTTTTTAATTTTGGAGTTTCTGTTGTATGATTGATTTTGTATGTTGTATGATTGGACTTTCTGTTGTATGATGTGGAGTATCTTTTCATATGCTTATTTGCCTTTTTTTTTTTTTTGAGATGGAGTCTTGCTCTGTTGTTCTGGCTGGAGTGCAGTGGTGGGATCTTGGCTCACTGCAACCTCTGTCTCCCAGGTTCCTGCGATTCTCGTGCCTCAGCTTCCTGTGTAGCTGGGATTACAGGCACACACCACTACACCTGACTAATTTTTTATTTTTAGTAGAGATGGGGTTTTGCCATGTTGGCCAGGCTGGTCTCAAACTCCAGACCTCAAGTGATCCACCTGCCTTGGCCTCCCAAAGTGCTGGGATTACAGGCGTGAGCCACTACACCCACCCTTATTTGCCTTTTGTGTATCTTCTTGGATGAGGTGTCTATTCAGATCTTTTGCCCATTTTTAAAAATTGGTTTGTTTTCTTATTGTTAAGTTTTAAGAGTTCCTTGTATATTTTGGATAACAGTTCTTTATCAGATAGGTCTTTTGCAAATACTTTCTCCCAGTCTGTAGCTTGTCTTTTTATTCTCTTGAAGGTATCTCTCACAGAGCAGAAGTTTTACATTTTAATGGAGTCCAACTTATAAATTATTTCTCTTGTTTATTACGCTTTTGGTCTTGTATCTAAAAAGTCGTTACTATGCCTGAGGTTATCTAGATTTTCTCCCCTGTTATTTTCTAGTTTTATAATTTTTTAATTATAAATTTTCTTAATTAAAAATTTAAAGATTTTTATAATTTTGCATTTCACATTTGGGTCTGAATTAATTTTTGTTACGAGTATACGGTCTGTCTTGGAATTCATTATTTTGCGTGTGTGTGTGCAGTTTTTCTATCACCATTTGTTAAAAAAGCTGTCTGTGCTCCCTTATATTGCCTATGCTCCTTTGTCAAAGATCAGTTGACTATATTTCTTTGGGTCTTTTTCTGGGCTTAGTTTGTTCATCAACTGACCTATATATCTATTCTTTGATTAATACCACACTTTCTTGATTACTGCAGCTTCATAGTAAGTCTTGAAGTTGAGTAGTGTTACTCCTTTGACTTGTTTTTTTTCCTTCAATATTATGTTAGCTCTTCTGGGTTTTTTGCCTCTCCATGTAAACTTTAGAGTCAGTTTGCAGTATCTACAAAATTACATCCTGGAATTTTGATTGGGATTTATTGAATCTATAGATCAAGTTGGGAAGAAATGACATCTTGACAATATTGAGCTTTTTTATTCATGAACATAATAAACATTTATTTATTTAGTTCTTTGATTTCTTTCATTAGAGTTTTGTAGCTTTCTTCATAGAGATCTTGGCAATATTTTGTTAGATTTATATCTAAGTATTTTATTTTTTGGGGGGTGCTAATGTAAATGGAATTTTGTTTTTAATTTCAATTCTACTTGTTCATTGCTTTCATAAGAAAGCAACTGGCTTTTGTATATTACGTTTGTATGCTGCAGTCTTGCTATAATTGCTTTTTAGTTCCAGGAAATTTTTGGCTACTCTTCCAGATTTTCTACTTAGACAGTCATGTCATCTGAAATTTTTATTTTCTTTCCAGTGTGTATATTTTTATTTCCCTTTCTTGTCTTATTACCTGATGTTGAAAGCAGTACTGACAGAGAACATCCTTGCCTCATACCTCATCTTTGTGGGCAAGCTTCTAGTTTCTCATCGTTAAGTATGATGTTAGCTATAGGTTTTTTTTGTAGGGTTTCTTTATGCTCTAGTTGAGGAAATTACTCCTTATTTCTGTTTGTGTTTTTTTTTACTTGTTTGTTTTGAGACAGAGTCTCACTCTGTTGCCCAGGCTGGAGTGCAGTGGCTCAATTTCGGCTCACTGCAACCTCTACCTCCTGAGTTCAAGGGATTCTCCTGCCTCAGCCTCCCCTAATGTGTATAATTTTAAAAGGTGCCTCGAGATTCCTCATGCAGGAGATGGGAAGGATCATCCTTTGAGAGACATTGGTTTAGAAGAAAGTAAAAATGGGGGGATAAAAGGAACTCTACAATGTGGACGATGTCATGCTGGAGCTTAGACAGCCACAGGTATAGGTCAAGGGGGGAGCCAGAGCAATGTAGAATGAAGTATGGTTCCTGGTATAAGGCAAGTATCAGGTTGACAGTGAGGTTTCTAAAAATTAAGACTTTTTATTTTATTTATTTATTTTTGAGACAGTTTTGCTCTTGTTGTCCAGGCTGGAGTGCAATGGAGCAATCTTGACTCACTGCAACCTCCACCTCCTGGGTTCAAGCAATTCTCCTGTCTCAGCCTCCCAGAGTAGCTGGGACTACAGGCATGCGCCACCACGCCCAGCTAATTTTTTGTATTTTTATTAGAGACGGGATTTGTCCATGTTGGTCAGGCTGGTCTTGAACTCCCTCGCCTCTGGTGATCCACTCGCCTCTGCCTCCCAAAGTGCTGGGATTACAGGCTTGAGCCACCGCTCCCGGCCAAAAATTAAGACTTTTTAATCCTCTTAATAATGGTTAGGGCAAACACAGGAAAGAAGAGGGAAAAATGAAATGCTGATGACAAAAATTAATGGTGTGAGCACCAATAGAAGGTTGAGGGTCAATGCAGATGGAAGCTTGGGTAGTATCTGCTAAAGAGATGTGCTGCCTCTTGCTCCAGCTCTTCTACTGTCTTCAGGGTGATTTTTCTTTCTTTTTTTTTTGAGACGGAGTGTCGCTCTGTCACCAGGCTGGAGTGCAGTGGCATGATCTCCGCTCACTGTAATCTTCGCCTCCCAGGTTCAAGCGATTCTCCTGCCTCAGCCTCCCAAGTAGCTGGGATTACAGGCGTGTGCCACCACACCCAGCTAATTTCTGTATTTTTAGTAGAGATGGGGTTTCACCATGTTGGCCAGGATGGTCTTGATCTCCTGACCTCGTGATCCGCCCGCCTTGGCCTCCCAAAGTGCTGGTGCATATCTGTTCATATTATTTTCTGCTTAAAATCAGTCCCTTAAAAATAAAGTTCACACTAATAGCAGGACTCTCTGAGATCCCATACCCTGACCATTTGAATGACTTGTGTTTTTCTCCAGTGTTTGGGGGCTTTCATATATGCTTTTCCTTTTACCCAGATTCCTCTTGTTCCACAAATATAACCTAAATACATAGGTGTTAAGCCAGTGTTTACCATTTGTCTTCCTGTTATTTGGAGATTTGAAAAATCTTATTTTTAATTTTATTTTTAAAGATTTTATTGTGTATATTTAAGGTATACAATGTGTTGTTATGGGATACATATAGATAGTAAAAAGGTTACTGTAGTGAAGGAAATGAACATATCCATCATCTCACATAATTACCCAATTTTTAAAAAGTTTACCAAGTCCATCCTTCTGCAGAAATTACCCATTTTTTTGTTTTTGTGACAAGAACAGCTAAAATTTACATTTAGCATGAATCCCATACACAGTACAAGTTTATTACCTTGAAAAATCTTAATTCATTAAAATATTCTTAATTATAAGTGACATATGAGTAGATATGTAAAAATAGTTATGCTGTCTGTCTCAACTCGACTTCTCTTTGCATAGGGAATCACTGTTAACAATTTGGTATGTATCTACCCCATCTGTTGTACCTTGTGTACCAGGGGTTTTTTAACTTTATTTTATTATGTAGATATATGTCCATTGTGGAAAACATCAGTAGAAATAAGCTAAGAAAACATCTCCCAGTTGGGCTTGGTGGCTCACGCTTGTAATCCCAGCACTCTGGGAGGTTGAGGTGGGTGGATCGCTTGACCTCAGGAGTTTGAGACCAGCCTGGGCAATGTGGTGAAACCCTGTCTCTACAAAATACAGAAAAATCAGCCAGGTGTGGTGGCTTGCGCCTGTAGTCCCAACTACTTGAGGGGCTGAGGCAGAGGATCGCTTGAGCCAGGGAGTTCAAGGCTGCAGTGAACCAAGATCGCACCACTGCATTCCAGTATGGGCTACAGAGGAAGACTTTGTCTCAAAAAAAAAAAAAAAAAAAAGAAAAGAAAAAGAAAACATCTCTCATAATCATACCACCTAGAGATAAATATGCTTAAAACTTTAGTGTTTGTTCTTCCAGGCTTTTTTTTTTTTTGGTTGCTTGCTCATACATATACACAAATAGATATTTTTAATTTAATAGCCAATAATATGCACACTCTTCTTATCATCTGTATACCTCTATTGTCACTATGGTTTCTCCACACCCCACGGGATCCATTCAGGTACCATGAGTTGCACTTGTGTTATATCTCTTTAGTCTCCATTAATCTAGAACAATTTTTCTGCCATTTTGTGGTATTCATGATGTTGACATATTGAAGAATCTTAGTTTTTATGATGTCATATTGAATATCTCTCAGTCTGGATATATCTGATTGTTTTCTTGTGATTAGATTCAGTTTAAATTTTTTTTTTTTTTTGTAAGAGTATTTTGCTGGTGTTTAGTTCCCATTATATCACATCAAAAGACGTATAATATGGCTGGGTGCGGTGGCTCATGCCTGTAATCCCAGCACTTTGGGAGGCCGAGGTGGGTGGATCACTTGAAGTCAGGAGTTCGAGACCAGCCTGGTCAACATGGTGAAATCCCGTCTCTACTAAAAATACAAAAATTAGCCTGTAATCCCAGCTGGTTGGGAGGCTGAGGCACAAGAATAGCTTGAACCTGGGAGGCGGAGGTTACAGTAAGCCAAGATTCTGTCACTGCACTCCAGCCTGGGCAATAGAGCGAGATTCTGTCTCAAAAAAAAAAATGT
Organism: Gorilla gorilla gorilla; assembly: GCF_029281585.2. Classification (NCBI taxonomy): domain Eukaryota; kingdom Metazoa; phylum Chordata; class Mammalia; order Primates; family Hominidae; genus Gorilla; species Gorilla gorilla. The sequence goes on from NC_073230.2 coordinate 18,431,083, forward strand.
ATAATGTCAATTTATTGCATTATTGGTGATAGTTTAGGTGGTATCAACCACAGACCTCTTAATTTTAAAGGTTTTTTTTTTCTATTTGTAGTTAATGATAAATCTGTGGGGTAATAACTTTGAGACTTTGTTAATATGCCATTCTCTAGCAACTTTCCACTTAAGACTTTTAGCATCCTTGTCAAAGTCACTGATTACAATTACACTGATTACATATGTAGGCTGCAAGATGGAAATTTGCTGATTCCAATTCTAATTCCTCCTACATTTATTAGGAAGCATTTACTGTGTAAAGAAATTCTCTTCCCCTTTTTTTCCTTTTCAGTATTACTGTGAGCTCATATGTTATAATCTATTAACTGATTGCTGTTTCTGATACTTATTACATTGTCCAAATTTGACCAGTGAGAGTCCTTTAAGCAAGCCCTTGTGTATACACAAACACTTCTCTCTCTCTCTCACTCTTTCTCTGTTTTGTCCACCACTTTTCTGTCTCTACCTCTAAATAAATTGGATAAATCCCAAGGATATTTTTCTACAACTTGCTTTGTTTCACTCATCTGTTAATTCTGTAATTCTTCTCTCATGTCAGTGTATATGGGATATTTCATTCTTTTTAATGATACATAGAATGGCTCAACCATAATGTACTTATTTTTTTGTTTCAAGTTTTTCACTTATATATAGTGCTGACAAACATGTGCCATGTATATATATGTAATAATTTCTGTGGGATAGATACCTAGAAGTAAAAATTCTTTCTTTTTTTTTTTTTGAGATGGAGTCTCGTTCTGTCGCCAGGCTAGAGTGCAAAGGCGAGATCTCGGCTCACTGCAACCTCTGCCTCCTGGGTTCAAGCGATTCTCCCGCCTCAGCCTCCTGAGTAGCTGGGACTACAGGCATGCGCCACCTCACCCGGCTAATTTTTGTATTTTGAGTAGAGACGGGGTTTCACCATGTTGGCCAGGATGGTCTCGATCTCCAGACCTCGTGATCTGCCCACCTCGGCCTCCCAAAGTGCTGGGATTACAGGGAAGTAAAAATTTCTTAGTCAAAAGATAAGTGTATTTAAACTTCTAAAAACCATTTCCAGATTGACTACCAAAAAGACTGTACTAATTACCAACAATGCACAAACTACTTGATAACATTGCATATTTGTAAATTTTCTTTTATCCTTTTGGATATAATCTCTTTATTACAGTGTGCATTCACCTTATTAAGAATGAAGTTTGGCATCTTGTGGCCATTTGCCACATTTTGTTTTCTGTTACTTGCGTGTCATTTTCTTAGTCATTTCTTTTCTTTTTTTTTCTGGTGAAAACATACACATATATTTAGAATTAGCCAGCTGGACTCAGTTTAGATGATCCCAATTTTGTTGGCAACATTCAAAGCATTGTAATGAGGAGCCAGTCAAACATATGCCTTCTTTGCTCCATCAGGCCGAATTAGGGTGTTGACACCTTGGCCACATCAATGTCACAGAGCTCCTTCACAGCCTGTTTGATCTGGTGCTTGCTGGCTTTAACTTCCTCAGTGAACACAAGCATATTGTCTTTTATCTTCTTCATGGCAGACTCAGTGGTCAGCAGAAACTTGATGATGGTATAGTAGTCAAGCTTGTTTCTCCTGGGGGCGCTCTTCCGAGGATATCTGGGTTGCCTCCAGAGTCTCAGTGTCTTGGGCTGCTGGAAGGTGGGTGACGTGCGGATCTTTTTTTTGGTGCCTGTGGACACCTTTCAACACTGCCTTCTTGGCCTTCAAAGCCTTCGGTTTGGCTTCAGCTTTAGGAGGGACAGGAGCTTCCTTCACTTTCGGCACCGTCTTGTGAAAAGCATAGTCATTTCTTGTCCTGGCGCGGTGGCTCACACCTATAATCCCAGCACGTTGGGAGGCCAAGGCATGTGGATCACCTGAGGTCAGGAGTTTGATACCAGCCTGGTTAATGTGGTGAAACTCCCTTCTCTACTAAAAATACAAAAAATTTGCCAGGTGTGGTAGTGGGCATCTGTAATCCCAGCTACTTGGGAGGCTGAGGCAGGAGAATCGCTTGAACCCAGGAGGGCTTGAACCCAGGAGGCGGAGATTGCAGTGAGCCGAGATCGCGCCATTGCACTCCAGCCCGGGTAACAAGAGCGAAACTCCGTCTCACAAAAAAAAAAAGAAAGAAAAGAAAAGCTTAGTTATTAGGTTCTCTTTTTTTCTCATTGACTTATTGGAATTCTTTTTTTAATGGTCTTTGTCTGTTACATGTGTTGCAAATATTTTCCATCCTTGCAAATGTTTTTTATGTTTTCCATCCTGTTCTGTATCCTTTAACTTTGTGATTTTTTTTATTGTTTACAATTTTCTGTACAGTTAACACCTGTAGATTTTTTTTTTTCCCCTTAACTCTTTTGGGACTAGTTTTTAAGTTTCAAAATGAATTTTTATCTAAAACTCAATCCAAAGAAAGGGACATTTTTAAAAGTGTAATAAGTAGCTAGTGTTGCTAGAGTCTTTTGTTTTTAAATACGGGTGCTTACAGTGACAGACTTCCATATTGTAATTCAGCCATGCAATTTTTAAAAAACATCTCATGGTTAAATATGAACTTCATGAATACTTTATTTAGAGAAAACTATTTGCCTATCATAATACATGAATATTAAATAAAATGTGGAAAATATAGAACAGAGAGAAGAAAAAAACATTTCTAATTGTCCTAATATCCAGACAGCCATAGTATTTTGTTGCATTTCTTTTATCTTCTTTTTTTGAGAAATATGCTTATTCTCAAGTAATTGCATAAAGATTTTTAAGTTGAGATTTTGCTAAAAGATAATATGCCAAATTTCGCTTATTGAATTTATAATTTTTTGCTGTAATTACTTTTCAGAGTGCTCACTTCATCTAAATCTCTTTTCTTTTTGAAATTTGAGGGCTGCAGTGTGTCACTTAGTATAAATATCTTTGTGGGAAGATCTTCTAATATTAGGGTACCTCTGACCGTGATGTCACTTATCCTGATATCCCGATTGTAGTGTGTCTGAAGGAAAATGTCAGGTATATGTTAGTACTTGACAGAAGTTAGGTAGTGTACTTACCAGCAGTTGCCCTCAGGTTTAGTTGCTATTCATTAAATGAGATAAAGCTTACTAAGAGATGTTTCCCTCTGTTTATTTTTCAGTTTACTGTTAGCCTAGCCCAAGGCCATTTTTGTTTTTTAGTGTATGCAAAAAGATATCCTTAGGAGTGTTTACTGGATAGTAGAATATGTTCAAGTTATAACCATTTGGTACTTTACTTCTTTTGTGCTTTAGGACAGGGGTCCCCAACCAGGTGGTACTGGTCCTTGGCCTGTTAGGAACTGGGCCTCACAGCAGGGGGTGAGCGGCTGGTGAGCGAGCATTACTGCCTGAGCTCCACCTCCTGTCGGATCAGTGGCAGCATTGGATTCTCCTGGAAGTGCGAACACTATTGTGAACTGCACATATGAGGGATCTAGGTTTCATACTTCTTATGAGAATGTGATGCCTGATGATCTGACGTGGAACAGTTTCATCCAAAATAATCCCCCTGTGCCATCCATGGAAAAATTGTTTTCCACGAAACCAGCCCCTGGTGCCAAAAAGGTTGGGGACCAATGCTTTAGGATATATTTCTGACAAGTATTATGCATGTTGTAGGTACCGTCTTTCTCGTAAACAATATTACTCATTTTAAAATCTTTTTTGGCCAGGCGCGGTGGCTCACGCCTGTAATCCCAGCACTTTGGGTGGATCACGAGTTCAGGAGATCGAGACCATCCTGACTAACATGGTGAAACCCCGTCTCTACTAAAAATACAAAAAAATTAGCCGGGCATGGTGGTGGGCGCCTGTAGTCCCAGCTACTTGGGAGGCTGAGGCAGGAGAATGGCTTGAACCTGGGAGGTGGAGCTTGCAGTGAGCTGAGATCACGCCACGTACTCCAGCCTGGGCGACAGAGTGAGACTCTGTCTCAAAAAAAAAAAAAAAAAAAATCTTTTTTATTGATGAGTTTCATAGTCAAAAGTCTAATGGTATATTAAGTACAGAAAAAGTGTTTTAAGTTTTTAAATGGCAACTTTTATATACCTGTTTTATATATACTGAAATATAATTAGGATAGATATTCTTAAACACATACTGCAGATGAAATAACTAAGCTTCAGAGATTTGATTTGTTCAAAGTTACACAGCTAGAAGATGGAAGACTGAAAGTCCACTGGCCCCTGTGTGAAAAGCTGAATGGGGAACATTTCCACTGATTTGAATTATCCATACCTTTGTACAACTCAAAACAATTGTAAACACATATTTTTATTTTCTTAAATATGAGTTGTGTACATTGCATATATTAGTCAAAGATTGATCCTAATTAAATGGCCATAAAAACATGTCTTCTGTATTACCCATTGGAAACACATTGAGCACATATGAAATGAGTTTTATGTGTTTATACATTGTTTATTTTGTTTACCCATATGAAAAAGAAAATATTTTTCCCATACTCATGTTTTATATGGAAGAGAGAAAGATTTTAGAACGTATTTAGTCACTAATTAAAATGAATTGGAGCAGATATACAGTGCTAGAACTTTGGTCTAGAGCTCAGTAAACCCAACAGGTATGACAGAGAAATATGGGATAAGTGGCAGGTAAAAGTGGCAAGTAAAGAACTCTATAAAGATAATGACACAGTATGGATCATTTTTCAGGGACAGTGAAGCTGAAGAAAAAATACATACACACTTGCTGGTTGTTCTTTGAGCTTGCACAACACCATTCTTCCAGATTACAAAGGAAGAATTTCCTAGGAATGGATTTCAGAATCATTCCTAAGATTGTTTGTAGGAGGTTTAAAACTCTGTGCAAATGTGCACGTTTGCTATGTGTGTGGAATATTCTTTAAAAATATAATTGAAAATTTTCTTTATTCTGAAAAGGTGAACTGCTGTGATTTACCTTGATTTGGCTGAATGAAGTTAATAAATTGGATAGCTCCTTAAGGGCTTTATTCTCTTGGTAATTGCCTACTTATGTGAATGCAGATTTTATCTAGTTTGAATTTGTTTCAAAGGAACATTATTTTGTAAAGAAAATATATATTTTTTCCCATGTGGTATTGCATAGCACATTGAGAAAATAGATTGATGATATCGTTTCATTTTATGATTTTTCTTTGAATATAATGTTTTGTTCTTTCATTGGAAATAAAACTGATCCCAAGAATAAAATTATATTTCCTTTTAATTTTATGATAGTGCATTTAAAGTAATGTATATCCACACAAGGTGATGAAGATGATGATTGCCAACCACAATTTAATGACATTAAAGAAATTAATGAGTTTTGATTCCTTTGCTTATCTTGTGTGTTATAGTCTAACTCCTTTTAAATCTCTTCTTTGACATTTTATATGACTTTCAGATTGTGTGCTTATATATGATACATATAATTATGTATTAAAGTATATTAGTTAAAAAAATTAAATGAAATTAATTATATAGTTTAATTTATAACTATTAATATTAACTATATTTAGCATAACTATTAACATAGTATATATGAAATCCATATATACATATATATACACACACACATGCATAATCTGAAAAAATATATATACTTTTTTGATACTAGATTTTGCTCTGTTGCCCAGGCTGGTTCACTGGCACCCTCCACATCCCAGGCTCAAGTGATTCTCCCACCTCAGCCTTTCTAGCACCTGAGACTACCGTGTGTGCCACCATGCTTGGCTAAACTCTTTTTTGTATTTTTTGTAGAGACAGGGCCTTACTATGTTGCCCAGGCTGATCTGAAACCCCTGGGCTCAAGCGATCATCCTGCCTCAGCCTCCCAAAGCATTGGGATTGCAGGCATGAACTACACGCCTTGGCTGACTTTCAGATTTTATTAAAATTCACTGTTATAAAACCTTTGAATAGCATAAGGATAACAATTAAACAGTTGCTTGAAGCAGCTTGTGTAAGTCATAGCTGCAAACCAACTTTTTAGTTTTTTGCTTACTATTAGGCTATTTTAATTATGATCTATATTTGGTAAGTAGTGTTTTAATGAAATACTTACATGTAAACACTGACATATAATGACGTCTAGTTAATTAATGTTGGTAATTTAAAATTATTTACTAATTGTATATGGCTCTTTTCCTTTCTCGTGGGTGATTTGTTTAACTCAGTATTCATTCATTTATATACTGTAGTTACTTATTTATTTTAGTTTGAATTTCTTTGATGGTTGTGAGAGGTCACGCTCCAATTTAGGCTCCTGATTGTCTGGTTAGTGTTTACCAGTTCAAATAATCACATGATCTTATATTGGATATATATAAACTTACCCATATGGTGAAGTCTTTTAGGAGACGATCATGTTAAATGTTTCTCGTTGTGGCTTATTTAATGTCATCAGTTTATTGGGGGTTACTTTGGGTGCCCCTTAGAACTTGGCACCAAGACCTACCCTCTTAGAATAAACCTGGTCAAAAGGATGTTGGGATGGTTGCTATTTTATCTTTAGAAATGACCTATTTTGAGACGTAATAAATGTGTCTCAGGAGACTGGAGAAATGCCCAAACCTAAAGGTGATATTTCAGGACAAGAATTAAGTTGCAATGTATTCATTATTATATATGCTTTAAATTGTTTCTTTGAAGGATGTTTTACATTAGGGCAGTGCCTTGCTTTTTAGAGGAAGGGAAATTTGATAATAAGTTAGTGTATGTCCATTACCATTTGGGAAAAAGAAATCTATTTAGGAGTCATGACTGTCCTCAGTAGAGAAGTGTACTTCATTGTTGGTTATCAGTAAGTAGTTCAGCATGGTTTTTTATAGTCCGAATGAAATACTCTCTCAGAACTTTTCAATTTCCATTTATCAGATTCCATGTTTATTATACTTTGGTGGTAGTAATACAAACTTTTAGGCATCTTGATGCTGAGAAAGTTATTTATGATTATGGATGTGACGTTGCTTACTAGCAGATTTTGTTGGTTTCTAAGGTACTGACAGCCTCATCAATACTGACTGAGTTCACAGACAAAATTGAGTTGTAGGAATTTTAATCATCAAAACCTGATTTACCAAGGTATTGTCAATGAAGTCCTGCCTGAATTTCTTATTGCAGCTTTGATAAATAATCTACTCTTTTAAACTCAAAATCAGAGAAAATACTTTGACTTTATAAAAATTTTAGGCAGATCTGGAAGCCTAAATAGTAACTTTAAATATACAGTCACCCCTCAGTATACCTAGGGAATTGGTTCCAGGACCCCTGCAGATACCAAAATTAGCACATATTCAAGTCCCACAGTCGGACCTGGGGAACTTGGGTTTATGAAAAGTTGATGCTTTGTTTATGTGAGTTTTGTATCCCACAAGTGTATTTTCACTCTGTGTTGTGTTGAAAGAAATCTGCATATAAGTGCACCTGACCAGTTCAAACCTGTGTTGTTCCATTGTCAACTGTAACTTGTAATTCCAGAGATGTATCTAAGGAAACTTTGCTTTTGATAATTGGAGGGCAATTGAATTGAAGTATGACATGTCCTACTCTAAAATGTAAAGAGCATTGCCAAGTTATCTTGTTTGTTGGGTGTGTTCATGAGAATCTTTAAGGATTTTTATTACATTAGCTGCCTAAATAATATGATGAACTCCTCTCAGAATGTTGAGTTTTGTGAGTGATAAGAGGAAAAAAGAGAATGACATATTGTTTTCATCCATTTCAGTTATAGACAAATTTTCACAGAAGACAGAATAATTTAAAATTTTTGAACAGATTAAATACATCATAGAGTTAGAGATTGGCTCAGTTGTGCATGGAACTCAGTCTGTCTAATGTTACAACTCTGAACTTTTCAAACTGTTCTGTAGCTTTAGGTGCATAACTTTGCTTTGACAATTGTATTATGCCTGTTTGTATTATAATCTGCCACTTCCAAAATTAGATCAAAGACTTTTTGGTTTGTATCTTTGTTTTGCATGAGTTTGATCTTTTATATATATATTTTAGTACCTGGTACAAAGGGACCTCAATAAGTGTTTGCCAACCAATAATTAATCTAAATTCTTTAATGACAACTTGTATTTTTTATATTTTATATTTTTATTTTTTATGAGATGGAATTTTGCTCTTGGCATCCAGGCTGGAGTGCAGTGGCGCAATCTTGGCTCACTGCAACCTTTGCCTCCAGGGTTCAAGTGATTCTCCTGCCTCAACTTCTCGAGTAGCTGGTATTCTGGGCGCCTGTCACCACGCCTGGATAATTTTGTGTTTTTAGTAGAGATGAGGTTTCACCGTGTTGGCCAGGCTGGTCTCGAACTCCTGACCTCAGGTGATCTGCCCACCTCGGCCTCCCAAAGTGCTGGGAATACAGGCATAAGCCACTGCACCCAGCCTAATTTTTATATCTTTTAAATTAAAAATTTATTGTTTTCCCACCTTTAATGCTTTTACAGTAGGACTAAAACTATTTTTAAAATGTCATTTATTTCATTGTGTATACTACATTAGGTGAAAAAGTATATAAAATGAGTTTATTTCTGTATTTTAATACATTTCTTATAAATCACTGATGTTTCATATCTTTTTCCTCATCTCTTTGCTATTCTTTTTCTTTTGTGATTTTATGTGAATTTAAGAAAATAAACCCTATTTAATCATAGTGTTTTTGTTTTTTTTAGGTTGTTATGGAGTTGATGGAGAGAGTGACTCTATTATGAGTTCGGCTTCTGAAAACTCCACTGAACCTTGGTTTTGTGATGCCTGTAAATGTGGTGTTTCTCCTAGCTGTGAACTGTGTCCTAATCAGGATGGAATTTTCAAGGAGACAGATGCTGGAAGGTTAATGTCCTAATTATGTTGGTTCATATGTTTGCTTTATAATGTGTCTGCCTTTGACTTCCCTGTTCTTCTGTTTATGATTATCCAGGTTACACACTTTCATTTGATTGCTTCTTTGTATCTTCTTGGCATAGAATAAATGACTAGTGGGATACAGATGGAGAAGGGTGAGAGGAAAGACCATTTATTGAGTACCTGCATTTGCCTTTACATCCATAATCTTATTTAATCTTAATAATTGACCCTATGATGAGGCAGGTGGTAAAGTTTCTCATTTTATAGGTGTATAGTACCCAGGGCTCAGATTATTTAAATAACTTATTAGTTCAAGACCACAAACTGGTGAATGGTCAATTTTGAACCTAGATCTGTATAACTTTATATCAGGAGATAGAACTTAATACAGTGATTTAAAAAGAAGTTTAGTATAAAGAATTATTAAGCTGTGATAAAAGAGTCACTATAAGGTATAAAAAAACTCTAAAGGATGCTCTGGGCCTGAGGGAGATTATCCAAGGAATGACAAAATTGGAATGATGACCTCCTACCCTAGGTTGGGGTTCAGGCTTTGTTGGAGAAATTATAGCTAAACCCTACTGGATGGAGAGAAGTATGCTGGTTATAGCCTAGGCCAAATTTTGTCTTCAGTTCGTGGCAAGTAGGTGGCTGGGTACAGTCTGCAGGGAGAACTGGGACACTGGTTTGAAACCTGGAGAGTATGCTATCTGTGTTGAGAGGGCCATGGAAAAATGATCTTCATGTTGGGCCAGGGCTGTGAGGTCACTGAGGGACTGTGTATATAGCTGGGGCAGAGCACAGGAGGAAGTACTCCACCCATACCTGCTGAAAAGCCCCTCCGTTCTACGAGACCTCCTGCCATTGAGTTTATAGCTCCCTCTACCATTGAGCTTAGTGTTATGCTCACTCTGAGAAGAAATGCTGAAGGAATTCTGTCCATTTTTGCAGAGTAGGTATCGAAGCATGCGTGAGAGGCAATTTAAATCAATAAGTGGCACAAAGACCTGTGTTCTTTTTACTACATTCACACTCATGTTTGTTAACACATTGAGCACTTGTCATCCTAACGGTGTTGCCATCTTCCATGTTTTTTTTTTTACAGGAGACTACCATCTAGGGTTGGTGACTAAAATTAAGAGTAATTTTCAACCTTTTGTATTTTGTGGAGATCACACTCTGCCTCTTCCTCTCCGATATAAGGGGGGGGTACTTAAATTTGTATTTTGTCACATAAGGATGTTTTAGTATTTTATTAAACATGCTTTATATTAAAAACAAGATTAACAGCAAAGCAACCTATATAAATTATCACCATCATTTCCCATATTTTAACATAAAAAAACTAGGGTACATTATGTCCTAAAATAAAGGATAGGCTTTTAAATTTAATAAATTTTACTTTAGTAAAGTAAAACAAATTTTCTCTTATTTTTATCATTTTTGCCTCAATTGGTGGACTGATCCTTGAGAAATGTTGCCATACAAGATTGCTGGGATAGCGTAGAATCTACCATTGAATCTTGGAGAATCCCATGTATTGATGTTCAGGACAAATGACTAAAGAATCTTACCTCTCCTTCCTTATTGTCTATCCAAAAATAAAATATATAACAAATGATTTGATGTATTGACATGAATCTGTGGTCTGTATCATAGGCATAGGCATTACTCTTAAGTTGGGCCTGACAGTGGCCTAGTATTAGGGAGTTTAGTAAGCATTGAGTGTGTACCTTCAAGTTGGACTGTCTATTTTTGGATTCTAGTCTTTTTTTTTTTTTAATAGCTATAATTTTAGGCAAGTGATGTAACCTTTTTATGCCTCAGTTTCCTTAGCAGTGTTGAGAAGACTAAATGAGATGATCCATGAGAAACCTAGCAGTTTCTGTAACATAATAAGTGGTCAGTAAATGTCTCCTCTTACTACAGCCATTACTGCTGCTATTAGTGCTTTCTTATTACCATTATTGCTCTACTTATTTTAGATAATCATGGAGTATTAGCTCATGCATAGATTTTTTTTTTTTTTTTGGTAACTCTTCCAGTCCTGAGAATTGAAATTTTTGGTGATAAATTGTGGTGAGTAAGTAAGGCAGTTTTGGAAAGACAGAACTTCCTTCTAGGGAAGAGAATTTATTTTACTGTTTTTCTTGTTGATAATTTAAAAGTTCTGTTAGGACACTGTCAAGTAGTGGTTACTTCATGCTATCATAATAGACAAAACAACTGGCAAAGTTGTTTCTGAATGAAGAAAACTGAGGCCTCTTTACCATTTAGCTTTACTGAGGGATTTTTTTTGGATACTGTGGACGTTACATAAGTAGACACCTCCTGTGATGGTGCAATCTGGCAAAAATTCTTTTATATACTATTTGAACACTTTACTTGTGCTAATGTCTACACTCACCTGTAGGCTGTACGGGAAATTATAGGCCTTCACAATATTTCCAAGGACGTAATACTAGTTTGATTAAAGGTATAAAAAGCCAAGAAAATTCGACAAGCCTTTTAGTATATGAGCTTCAAATGGAAAACAGGGAAAAAGAAAGAATATTGTATATAAAGAATAAAAAAGGTTTTGAAGTTCACTATCACATGAGATTAATTAGACTTTTTCCTTCTATTCTTGATGGGAGCCACAAGTTCTACATAGAAAATGATGTGATTTAATGTAAGAAACCAGTACATTCTTGTCATTAAATTTTTATTTTATATCTTATGGAGAGTAAGACTTATAAACCTGACTGTGGGAAATTTTTTGGCATGCTCTCCTTTTTTATTTTTTATTTATAGTTTTACTATTTGTGGGTACATAGTAGATATGTATATTCATGGGGTACATGAGATGTTTTGATACAGGCATGCAATGTGAAATAAGCACATCATGGAGAATGGGGTATCCATTTCTCAAACACTTGTCTTTTGAGTTACAAACAATCCAGTTACCCTCTTTAAGTTATTTTTAAGTGTACAATTTAGTTTTTCTTGACTGTAGTCACCCTGTTGTGCTATTAAACAGTAGGTCTTAGTCTTTCCACTTTTTCAACTCATTAACAATCTCCCACCCCCCCCCCCCCCCCCCCCCCGCCATTTCACCCTTTCCCTGCACTATCCTTCCCAACGTCTAGTAACCATCCTTCTCCTGTCTGTGTCCATGAGTTCAATTGTTTGGTTTTTAGATCCCACAAATAAGTGAGAACATGTGATGTTTGTCTTGCTGTGCCTGGCTTATTTCACCTAACATAATGATCTCTAGTTCCACCCAAGTCGTTGCAAATGACCGGCTCTCATTCTTTTTTATGGCTTAGTACTCCATTGTGTATTGCGTACCACAATTTCTTTATCGGATTCATCTGTTGGTGGAAACTTCCAAATCTTAGCTATTGTAAACAGTGCTGCGACAAATATAGGAGTGCAGATACCTCTTTAATGTACTGATTTCCTTTCTTTCGGATGTATACCCAACAGTGCAATTGCTGGATTATATGGCAGCTCAATTTTTAGGAACCTCCAAAGTTTTCTTCATCATGGTTGTACTAATTTACATTTCATGCAACAGTGTACAAGGGTTCCCTTTTCTCCACATTCTTGCCAACATTTGTTATTGCCTGTCTTTTGGATATAAGCTATTTTAACTGGGGTGAGATGATATTTCATGATAGTTTTGATTTGCATTTCTCTGACGATCAAGGATTTTGAGTACCTTTTCATATGCCTGTTTTAGCAAATGAGCTTCTTTTTATATGTCTTCTTTTGAGAAATGTCTATTCAAATCTTTTGTCTATTTTTAATCAGATTCTTAGATTTTTTCCTGTGGAGTTATTTGAACTCCTTATATATTCTGGTTATTTATCCCTTGTTAGTTGGGTAATTTGCAAATATTTTCTCCCATTCTGTGGGTTGTCTCTTCAGTTTGATGATGTATCCTTTGCCCAGCTTGTTGTGATCCTGCTTTTTAAAAAACCTGATATGATATCTTTTGTCTATTTTTGCTTTGGTTGCTTGTGCTTGTGGAGTTTCGCTCAAGAAATTTTACCCAGAGCAATGTCCTGGAGTCCCCAATGTTTTCTTATAGTATTTTCATAGTTTGAGGTCTTAGATTTAAGTCTTTAATCCATTTTGGTTTGATTTTTGTATATGGCAAGAGATGGGGTCTAGTTTCCTTCTTCTGCACATGGATATGCAGTTTTTCCAGCACCATTTGTTGAAGAAACTGTCTTTTCCCATATATATGTTCCTGGCACCTTTGTTAGGCACTAAGTTCACTTAGCTGCGTGGATTTGTTTCTGAATTCTGTATTCTGTTCCTTTGTTCTGTGTATTTGTTTTATGACAGTACCATGCTGTTTTGGTTACTGTAGGTTTGTGGTATAATTTGAAGTCAGGTAGTATGATTCTTTTTTGCTTAGGATAGCTTTGGCTCTTCTGGGTCTTTTGTGGTTCCGTATACATTTTAGGATTATTTTTTCTATTTCTGTGAAGAATGTCATTGGTATTTTGATAGGGATTGCATTGAATCTGTAGATTGCTTTGGGTAGTATGGGCATTTTAACAATATTGATTCTTCCAGTTTGTGAACATGGAATATTTTTCCATTTTTTGGTGTCTTCTTCAATTCTTTCATCAGTGTTTTATAGTTGTTATTATAGAAATCTTTTACTTTAAGTTAATTCCTAGGTATTTAATCTTATGTATGGCTATTGTAAATGCCATTACTTTTAAAATTTCTTCTTTAGATTATTCACTGTTGTCACATAGACATGCTCCTGATTTTTGTATGTTGCTTTTGTCTTTTGCAACTTTACTGAATTTATCAGTTCTAATAGTTTTCTTATGGAGTCTTTAGGTTTTTCCAAATACAACATTATATTACCTGCAAACAAGAATAATTTGACTTCTTTCTTTCCAATTTGGATGCCCTTTTTATCTTTCTGTTGTCTGACTGCTGGAAGCTAGGGCTTCCAGTACTATGTTGAATAACAGTGGTGACAGTGGGCATGCTTGTCGTGTTCCAGATCTTAGAGGAAAAGCTTACAGTTTTTCCCATTCAGTATGATACTAGCTGTGGGTCTGTCATATATCGCTTTTATTATGTTGAGGTATGTCTTTCTATCCCGTTTTTGGGGAGTTTTTATGATGAAGGGATGTTGAATTTTATTAAATGCTTTTTCAGCATCAGTTGAAATGATCATATGGTTTTTATCCTTCATCCTGTTGATGTGATGTATCGTGTTGATTGATGTGCTTATGTTGAACCATCCTTGCAACTCAGGGATAAATCCTACTTGGTCATAATGATCTTTCTAATGTATTGTTAAATTCGGTTTGCTGGTATTTTGTTGAGGATCTTTGCGTCAATGTTCATCAGAGATACTGGCCTGTAGTTTTCTTTTTTTGATGTGCCTTTGGCTGGTTTTGGTATCAGAGTAACACTGGCCTCGTAGAATGAGTTTGGAAATATTCCCTCTTCCTCTATTTTTTGGAATAGTTTGAGTAAGATTGGTATTAGTTCTTCTTTAAGTGTTTGGTAAAATTCAGCAGCGAAGCCATCAGGTCAAGCAGTCCCAGGCTTTTCTTTACTGGGAGACTTTATTATGGCTTCAATCTCATTACTTGTTATTGGTCTGTACAGGCTTTGGATTTCTTCATGGTTCAATCTTGGTAGGTTGTATGTGTCTAGAGGTTCATCCATTTCTTTTAGATTTTCTAATTTATTGGCATATAGTTGCTCATAGTAGCTGCTAATGATCCTTTGAATTTCTGCAGTATCAGTTATAATGTCTCCTTTTTTATTTCTAATTTTATTTACTTGTATCTTCTCTCTTTTTTCCTCAGCCTGGCTAAAGGTTTGTCAGTGTTGTTTACCTTTTCAAGATACTAACATTTTGTTTCATTGATCTTTTGTATATGTTTTTTATTTCAATTTTATTTATTTCTGCTCTGATCTTTATTAATCTACTAATTTTGGGTTTGGTTTGCTCTTGCTTTCCTAGTTCTTTAAGATACATCATTGGATTGTTTATTTGAAATTTTTTCTCTTTTGATGTAGGTACTTATAGCTATAAACCTCCCTCTTAGTAGGGCTTTTGCTGTATCCCATAGATTTTGGTATGTTGTGTTTCCATTACTGTTCGTCATACTCTTCTTCTTTATGTCCTTTGTTGGGTGTCCTCCCAGCTGTTCTGAAATGAAATATGGCTTTGAACTAAATTCCTTAATTTTTAAAAATAAGCTTTATGTTGCAATGAAAGGCAGCATTGAAATCTTTATGTCTCAGTTCTTTCTTTTTTTTTTTCCGATCAGACAGGGTCTGGCTCTGTTCCCCAGGCTAAAGTGCAGTGGCACGACATTGGCTCACTGCAACCTCTGCCTCCTGGGCTCAGGTGATCCTCCCACTGAAGCTTCCTGAGTAGTGCAGGTTATAGGTGTGCGCCACCACACCAGGCTAATGTTTGTATTTTTCTGTAGAGATGAGGTTTCAACCTGTTGCCCAGGCTGGTCTTGAACTCCTGGGCTCAAGCAGTCCTCCCACCTCAGCCTTCCAAACTGTTAGGATTACTGTACCTGGCCAATTTTTTCTTTTTTTCTGGAGAGAACGTCTGGCTTTGTCACCCTGACTGGAGTGCAGTGGCATGATCTTGGCTCATTGTAAAACCCCGCCTCCTAGGCTCAAGCAGTCCTCCTACCTCAGCCTCCCAAGTAGCTGGGACTACAGGGGCATGCCACGACACCTGGCTAAATTTTGTATTTTTTGTAGCGATGGGGTTTCACCATGTTGCGCAGGCTGGTCTCAAACTCCTGAGCTTAAGTGATCCTCCTACCTCTGCCTCCCAAAGTGCTGGGATTACAGGCATGAGCCACTGTGCCTGACCACTTCTTTCTTTTTTTTTTCTTTAAAATTCTAGACTTAGTAAGTCTTAGTTTTGTCCCTTGCTAGACTTGTTATATTTGAAAATCAGTTAATCTTTCTGAAACCAATTCTTCATATGTAAATGAACAACCTCCTACTCAACAGAAGCTTTTAGGCTTTTTTTTCCTTGTAGTTAACATTTCTTGAGTGAAGACAGTGAGCCACACTCTGCTGTAAGCAGTTCACATACATCTTTATAACTTCCAAACTACCTTTATGGTGCTCTGTGCCTAGTAGACACTTATAATTGATTACTGAATGAAGGAATGAAAATAACGTACTTGACGTGAATTTGTTTTACATGCTGTAAAGGCATTACTGATACAGAGCGCTTCAAACTCCAATTTTATTGATTAATATAGTTTTCATTCTTAAATGAGTCTTTTGAGAAGTATCACTGTACTTAGTCTGCTTTATTAAAATATATGAATTTACAATAATCTGTTAATAGTTTGTGCTAGGATGACAATTCTTACTCTGTTTTTTGGTGGTTTTATGTGATGCTTATTTCCTGTTCCTTTCCCCAGTCAACATCTGTCATAATAGCTCCAAGCAAAATTAATGGTAAAGTAACAAGGAAGATTTTTTTTAAATTGTAGATTTTTCTTAATTACAAAGTTATAAATAATGTGCATCTAAACAGATGAACAAGAAACTATTTACAGCTGGTATTAAAAGGGACCATAGTTGTCTCGGCCATGATTTTCATTGACTTTGATAGGTATTTTAATGAGGACTCAAGTTGGTATCCTCACATGAGTGGTTGGGAGAATGATATACTTGTATGCCAGTCACATTGAAATGGCAGTTTAAATCTGTAGTACTTGTGTACTACATTTTAAGAAGGTCAGTATGAAGCAAGCAGCCAGCTGTTAGGTTTATCAAAGATAAACTCCTACAGAGTATAGCGACATTTAATACATCAGTGGAGCATGAAAAAACTGAACAAATTAAATTGAGAAAGCAGCTGCTTGTTGAAGATGTGTATCTTTATATTGAACTCCATAGGATGTATTTGGGAGGTTGGATTAAAACATTCTATCAAGAAAATCTCAAAACCTTGGCTTTTTTCCCCAATGAAAAAGATAATTTTTAAAAAAGATTTAGAACTATTTTTCCCAGTGCCTCTAGAGAATAATTTTTGGTCTTAGTCCTTTAAAACTCATAATGCACCACAAAAACCGGAACCATGTAGCATGCATAGCCTCTTAAGTTGTGGTAAAGCAGAATTTGTTGTTAATATATTCACAGGGTTAATAGAGATTTGCTGCTGTGACCCTCTTTCTTACAAAAGTGCTAAGATCTACTGTTTAAATTTCAAAGTCAGTGATCCCACATTTTGTTTTGTTGTAAGCAAGCAGAAAGAGTGCCTAATATATTAAAAAAGGTTCAGAGCAGTTTTTAAAAAATGAAATTAGAAACAACTGCAATTTTTTTCAGTGTACTGAAACTCTGAGCATTCTTTGTTTTAGTCTTATAGCATCATTCAAACTTTAATAAATATTTATATTTGGGGCATATACATTTTAGTATATAGATTGTATGGTAAACAGATAAGATGAATAAAAATGTGAATTGCTTATTCTGTACCTTTTCCCAGCAGTTTTAATCTGGAAAGGAAGTTAAAACTGTATACAAAAATTGTAAAATATGTCCTTAAAGATTATTACCCCAGCAGCTTTTGGAAAAGAGTAATAAGAGAAATTTTACCTAATTACTGCAGAGTAAATTCACAGTTATTAAATTAGTATCCTTAATTCTCAAAGGGCTTGAAATAATGAATGTGACTACCTTTCCTTGCATATGAAAATGATGTTTTGTTTCATTTGAATAGTAGTTTTATGCAAATATTTAAGAATAGATAAGTGCAAAGTGCAGTGAGTGAATTTTAAGTGAAAGGCAATTATAGTTGTTAGCTCTCAGTTTTGGCTAAGCTGCTGGAAAAGTAATTTCAGTCCCCTTTTTTGTAACTAAGTGTTATTCTGTAGGTGTTTCTCATTTTTTAATGATGTGCCTGAGATTGGGAGATTTTAACATTTGATTACAGAATTCTCTTGGTAGTATTTTGAGATGGCAAGTGTTTTATATGTTTGTTTTGTGTGTGGGAATTTTATTAAAAGATTTGATAGCAAAATCATATCTTCTCTTCTTAGATGGGTTCATATTGTTTGTGCCCTGTATGTTCCTGGAGTAGCCTTTGGAGATATTGACAAATTACGACCAGTAACACTAACGGAAATGAACTATTCCAAATATGGTGC
The DNA here is from genome assembly GCF_029281585.2 of Gorilla gorilla gorilla. Classification (NCBI taxonomy): domain Eukaryota; kingdom Metazoa; phylum Chordata; class Mammalia; order Primates; family Hominidae; genus Gorilla; species Gorilla gorilla. Next base: position 18,449,140 of record NC_073230.2, read on the forward strand.
CAAGGTGAGACACAAAGCATTTTTGATTGCTTGAAAGAGAAAGGTTTTACTTGTTAGTTTACCTGGCTTTTTATTTGTATTATGTTGACTGCAGAAATGCTTACTAGGAATCATTCTATTTAGCACTAAATCATTTATTATTGATAGTAGTTTTCCTAGAAAGCCAATAATGTATAAATTCTTCTATACATTCTTAATTTAGAATAACATATGAGGTAAAATGATAATTGGCACTGTTCACAATGCCTAATACATAGACCAAAACCTTATTTGCAACTAGTTGGATCAAATATAAGCCTAAATTCTGACTTTACTTTTGAAGTGGAATTTGTGAAAATTATGAAAAAGAATATTAGAAGTGATCTTTGATGCTGTTATTGTAATTGTTTTGGGGCGTGCCGTTAACATACCCTTAATAGATGGTGAACTTAATTGATATATGTTATGTGTGTTCTGACTGCTTCACCAACCTGGTGTTCCCCTATCTTTCTCCCTGGCTTGGTTGGGGCCTCTCTGTTTGCTGAGACACAGTGAAATTGAAATTTGGCCAATTAGGGCTGGGTGCGGTGGCTCACGCCTGTTATCCCAGCACTTCGGGAGGCCAAGGTGGGCAGATCACCTGAGGTTACGAGTTCGAGACCAGCCTGGCCAACATGGCGAAACCTTGTCTCTACTAAAAATACAAAAAATTAGCTGGGCGTGGTGGTGCGTGCCTGTAATCCCAGCCACTCAGGAGGCTGAGGCAGGAGAATCGCTTGAACCCAGGAGGTGGAGGTTGCAGTGAGCTGAGATTGCGCCACGGCACTCCAGCCTGGGCGACAGAGTGAGACTCCATCTCAAAAAAAAAGAAAAAGAAATTTGGCCAATTAATAATTCTACAGTGGCCTCTAAGTGTTCAAGTGAAAGGAAGAGTCATACATCTGTCACTTTAAATTAAAAGCTAGAAATGATTAAGCTTAGTGAGGAAGGCATGTCGAAAGCCTACGTGGGCCAAAAGCTGGGCCTCTTCTGCCAAATAGCCAGTATGTCAGTGCAAAGGAAAAGCTCTTGAAGGAAATTAAAAGTGCTACTCCAGCAAACACATGAATGATAAGAAAGTGAAGCTGCCTTATTGCTGATAATGGAGAAAATTTTAATATTAGGGATAGATCATAGCAGCCACAACATTCCCTTAAGCCAAAACCTCATCCAGAGCATGACCCTAACTGTTCAATATTGTGAAGGCTGAGAGAGGTGAGGAAGCTGCAGAAGAAAGATTGAAAGGTAGCAGAAGTTGGTTCATGAGGTTTAAGGAAAGAAGCCATCTCTGTAATATAAAAGATGAAGATGCAGCAGGTACTGATGGAGAAGCTGCAGCAAGTTATTCAGAAGATTTAGCTAAGACAAATGATGAAGATTCGTACATTCAACAAAGATTTTCAATGTAGGTGAAACAGTCTTCTATTGGAAGAAGATGCCATCTAGGACTTAACCATAGCTAGAGAGGAGAAGTCACTATCTGGCTTCTAAGGGCAGGCTGTCTCTCTTGTTTAGAGGTGAATGCAGCTGGTGACTTTAAGTTGAAGCCAGTGCTCCTTTAGTATTGTGAAAATCCTAGAGCCCTTAAGAATTATGTTAAATCTACTCTGCCTGTGCTCTGTAAATGGAACAACAAAGCCTGTACACAGCACATCTGTGTACAGCATGGTTTACTGGATATTTTAAGCCCCTTGTTGAGACTTACTGCTCAGAAAAAAGATTCCTTTCAAAAGATTACTGCTTATCGACAGTGCACCTCGTCACCCAAGAGCTCTGATGAAGTACAAGGAGATTAATGTGTTTTCCTGCCTGCTGTTACAATAGCCATTCTGAAGCCCATGGATCAAGGAGTCATTTTGACTTTGAAGTCTGATTATTTAAGAAATACATTTCATAAGGCTATAGCTGCCATACATAGTGATTCCTCTGATGGATCTGGGCAAAGTAAATTGAAAACCTTCTAGAAAGGAGTCACTTTTTTAGATGTCATTAAGAATATTTATGATTCATGGGAGGAGGTCAAAATATCCATATTAACAGGAGTTTGGAAGAAGTTGATTGCAGCCTTCATGGATAACTTTGAAGGGGTTGAAGAATTCAGTGGAGGAAGTCACTGCAGATGTGGCAGAAATAACAAGATAACTAGAATTCGAAGTGTAGCCAAAGGTGACTGAACTGCTGCGATCTCATGATAAAAATTTGAACAGATGAGGAGTTACTTCTCATGGATGAGTGAAGAAAGTGGTTTCTCGAGTTGGAATCTACTCCTGGTGAAGATGCTATGAACATTGTTAAAATTACAACAAAAGACTTAGGATATTACATAAACTTGATTGATTAAGCAGCAAGAGGGTTTGAGAGGATTGACTCCAATTTTGAAGGAAGTTCTGCCATGGGTAAAATGCTGTCAAATAGCATCACGTGCCACAGAGAAATCTTTCATAAAAGGAAGGATGAATCTATGCAGCAAACTTCATTGTTTTATTTTAAGAACTTGCCAGCCGGGCACGGTGGCTCACACCTGTAATCCCAGCACTTTGGGAGGCCGAGGTGGGCGGATCACGAGGCCAGGAGATCAAGACCATCCCGGCCAACACGGTGAAACCCCGTCTCTACTAAAAAAATACAAAAAATTAGCCGGGCATGGTAGCAGGTGCCCGTAGTCTCAGCTACTTGGGAGGCTGAGGCAGGAGAATGGCGTGAACCCGGGAGGCAGAGCTTGCAGTGAGCCGAGATTGTGCCATTGCCCTCCAGCCTAGGTGACAGAGCGAGACTCCGTCTCAAAAAAAAAGAAAAAGAAAAAGAAAGAAATTGCCAGACTGGGTGTGGTGGCTCACGCCTGTAATCCCGACACTTTGGGAGGCCGAGTTGGGTGGGTCACCTGAGGTCAGGAGTTCGAGACCAGCCTGGCCAACGTGGCAAAACCCTGTATCTACTAAAAATACAAAAATTAGCTGGGCGTGGTGGCACGTGCCTGTAACCCCAGCTACTCAGGAAGCTGAGGCAGGAGAATCACTTGAACCGAGGAGGTGGAGGTTGCAGTGAGCCGAGATTGCACCACTGCACTCCAGCCTGGGTGACAGTGTGAGACTCCATCAAAAAAAAAAAAAAAAAAAAGAAATTGCCACAGCCACTCCAACTTTCAGCAACCACCACCACCCCCATCCGTCAGTGGCCATCCACATCAAAGCAACATCTTTCACCAGCAAAAAGATTATGACTTGCTGAAGGCTCAAGTGATCATTAACATTTTTTAGCAATAAAGTATTTTTAAATTAATGTACTTAACATTTTAAAAATACATAATGTTATTATACATTTAATAGACTACAGATAGTGTAAACCTAACTTGAAAATACATGGAGAAGCTAAAAAATTCTCGTGATTTGTTTTATTGTGATACTTTATTGAAGTGGTCTGGAGCTGAACTTGGGTTATCTCTGATGTATGCTTGTAAATTTAACAGAGGTTATTTGAGCATTAACAGATGTATTTATTGGGCAGCACTTACAACTAGAAAAGGCTCAGAGATGCCCACTTCAATAGTGTGAGCAGTGGGCTTCTGTTGGCTGAATGTGCAACCAAAGTAAGGAAATTACTTAATTGACTACAGCTGTGTTGTTTTTCTGTATGGGTATGATTTAGTAGAAAGTGTCCAGTTACATTATCTGATGTCTAGTTGGCTGTTGTGGTTAGTTGAAGCTTGTTTTTGTTTTTTTTTTTAAATTTAATTTATTACAAGGAATTTTTCTAAATTAAATTTCACCTTGTGTAAAGTTCCATGTACAGAAACAGGTCCAGGCTAATTTCCTCTTGCTTATTTTGCTTTAAGAAAACATCACTGGGAAACTGAGTTGAAAATTAGGTACTCTGGCTTCTCTGCAAAATCAGATACAATGTTGTAAATCATGACTGGGACAGCCTTCTAGACCACATTGTCTACTCATTTTCCAATCTGAATTATGTTCTCCTGTGTTCTCAGTTGCTTAGTTCACTAGCATTTTAAATGATTCAGGCGATTGAGGAAGATTCTGTTTTCTTTGATAGATTGTTTTATAGTCTAAAAAGGCTGTCAGGAATATTTTGCTTATATTCACTCTGAAATCCCTTGCTCAATTTCAACATATTACATGAAATTATCCAGATAATTATTCTAAACAATATGTCTCTGTTCACAGTGTGGACATCCTTTAAATAATTTAATTTCTCTTTATCTCTCTCGCTCAATCTCATGTTTAGATTGCTATTTGCCAGTATATTATACCATTTATGTTCTACTGTTATTAGAGAAATTATATTAACTAGGCAGTAGGATGTCAGGATTTGACTATTGAAATTTTTAAATTTTCCTTGTATTTGTTTCCTTCTTATGTAGTTCTCTTTGAATACTTATATTAAACAATTCTTTAATTGTCCATTGTCAGTCTTTCATAATTTAACATCTTTTTCTTTTATGAAGATTTCTGTTACCAGAGTAGTTTAAACTTTTAGACTAGCTAATTCCCCCTTTTTCTTTTAAGAGATAGTTAAAGGAATAAAAAAAAAATAAATCTGAGAGGATTTGGGGTAATTTCAACAGTTCGTACCTTGGTTTTATAAATTTTCTCTTTTTATACAGAAAGAATGTACATAATTGACTGTGTTATATATTACTACCAATTTCACCTGATTATTTACCTAAAATTACTTTTAGTTGTCTTAAAGATATTTAAAACATGCATGATTTCTAGGTTGTAATGCCTAGATTTTTTGTTGGATTTTCTCTGGTCTCTTGTTTCCTTTTCCAAGCAATTTTATATTGTTTAAGAATTAGTATAGCTTGATGGTGGGCTTTAAAGTAAGATTGTCCTGGTTTGAAGCCTTACATTTACTTTCTTTGTTATTTTTGGCAGGCAGATTTCTTAACTTGTCTTTACTTTAATTTCCTCATGTGTAAAATGGGAATAGTTATAGTACCTCTTCTTCATGGTAGTTGTGTTTAATGATTACATATATTTATACATATAGTCCTTGACTTATGATGGGTTTACATCCTGATAAATCCATTGTAAGTTTAAAATATTTTAAGTTGAAATTAATTTAATACACCTAACTTACTGAGCACAGCTTAGTGTTGCCTACCTTTAATATGCTTGGAACACTTACATTAGCCTACACTTGAACACAATCATCTGACACAAAACTTTATTTTATAATAAAATGTTAACTATCTCATGTAATTTATTGAATACTCTACTGAAAATGGAAAACAGAATGGTCGTATGGGTACTGAAAGTGTAGATTCTGCTGAGCGTGTATTGTTTTTGCAACATTGTAAAGTTAAAAAATTAGAAGTGGAACTATTGTAAACTGGGGACTGTCTGTATATGTAAAGTGCTTAGAATAGTGACTGGCACATAGTAAGTCCTCAAATAATTTTAATTATGGTTGTATTATTATTTATTATCATTAAATTAGTTGAATTTTGATTTATTTGAACCATATAGGTAATTACGTTTTTTCATGTAAACTCTTGGCTCGCCTATGATTATTGTTTGTATTGGTACATAATTGGTTCATTATTTGTATTTAGCATTTTAAATATTTAGTGGACACTTTGTATGAGAATGCAGTCTTTAGTCTGGAAATAAGTTTGCTTTGAGAATTTTTCTGTTACTTTGTTGTAGGAGTGTAGCTTTTGTGAAGACCCTCGCTTTGCTAGAACTGGGGTTTGCATTAGCTGTGATGCAGGGATGTGCAGAGCCTATTTCCATGTGACCTGTGCTCAAAAGGAAGGTCTGCTTTCAGAGGCAGCAGCGGAAGAGGTAGGTTTATTTAAACCCATAGTTGGTGAACATGTTCACAAGATATCTTTTGACTCTACGTCCTATAATAAGTGTAAATAATAAAAGAAATTTTAACATTTATTCTTAAAGTTCTTGCCAAGATCACTGTTCTAAAACTTTAAGAGTAAATGTCTATGAGTTTTGTCAGTTTTAAAGCTAGTCAGACGTTTGGAAAACATAATTTTTATAGTGAGATCAGACAGATAAAATGAAAGATAATCCAAGTTGTCTTAAAGCATTAAAATGTCGGCATTTCAGCCCCATGAATTATAGTTAAAAAAAATAGCATATTTTATACGAGAATCTGAAACTGTATTTGGGTAACCTTGCTCTATTTTTCTTTAAATAAAATCATTATTGTGTCTTTAGTATCTCTGTTACTATCTCTTTACTGTTACTTTTAATTCCATCATATTCCTTTCAGATTTATTGGCTTTACGTTAAAAAATCAGTTGTTTTCAGTGTTTGGGGACTGGTTAAGATTCGTTCAAGTATTCTGAGTTTAAAACTATTTTATTACACTATAAAAATGTTACTTACTTTTCTGAACTCTGTTCTTTCATGAGTATTAGTGGAGACTTCCAGAGATTACATACAGTATAATAGAACCCACCGAATATAGAAACAATTTTGAGAATCCAGCTACCTTTTTTTATGTCAGTTATCTAGACATTAGTATGTAAAATGTAAAACAGTGCCACTCTCCTCACTCAATTTTTGTGTGTATGTGAATTGTATTTAGTAAAAGTGTATACTTCGGTAATGGACCCATTATTTAAAATAAATTAATGAATATTGCAAAAAATTTTCAGTTTTAATTTTTAATACGGTAACTGTCTGAAATATAACTCACATAAACTCTTTAGAGTCCTCAGTAATTTTTAACAATGTTAACAAATTGTGAGCAGGTTCAGTTCATTCCTTAAGCTTCCATAGTAATGAACGTTTATTTAGTAATTTTTATTGCATGTTCATGATGGCTTTATGGTAATAGTCTAAGCCTCTCCTTGTTATGTTTTTTTCTTTTATTGGGTAAATTTTGTTTATTGTGCTGAGATTTTACCTTAGTACATTTATTTCATTTCCAGAAAGTGAGCAAAGATACTCTGATGAAGAAAATTTGTAGAAAAAAATTTGAAGGATATATTTTATGAATAAACAGATCTTATAGGAATTGTATTTTTGATACATGTAGCTGTTTTTGATACATATAGCTGTTCCAATCTCTTCATTTATATAGCTGTCCAGTCTCTTGATTTTAAGGAGTTGTACTTTGATGAAGGCTACTAGATGAACAGTGAGCATCTTCTCAGCTACTAGGTAGACATAGAGTTATAATTATACGGTAAAGGTAGTCTGGATTCCTCATAGCTACAGCTCAGGATGGTGGACAAAAGTACGAGAGGGCAATACAGGTAAGAGTTAGAGGAGCAGATAAATACTACGTAAATACTTGGATCAGGGAATCTATAGGATAAGGTTAGTTGTCTACTTCTGGAAAACTTTGAGCTTTGCAGTTAGTGGGGTTCTTTTGGAGCCAGTGGAGAGCTTTCTTTTTTACTATGGTAGTTTGGATTCCTTTGCACAGCATCGTATGTCATCATTTTTGGCAAGATGGCAGCTAATTAACAAAAATGTGTGAAGCAGCCATGTTTGGGACAGTGGGGTGTAATGGAGTTATGGGATTTGGAGAGTGCATCTCCTTCTAAAGGCATGCAAATTAAATGAAACTAAACATAATATTAAGCTACATAGTTTACATTCTGTGGTCTGTGTATCTTACCTATAAGCTAATTTGAGGAAATTTACAGGGAAACAGATACATTAGGATGTGAGAATTAGCCCTGAGGCATCTTCCTTGCCTTGCTGTGTCCCTTGATTAATTAGGTGGGAGCCCTGGATGCTGGAATAATAAAATGCAACTTTTCTCCCTATTCACTACCTTACTCAGTGTGCTGTTGTTTTGGGGGGAAATGATTTAAAGCATATTTACATATATATGTTACTGGTTTCTTGTTATAAACAGAGAATTAGAAAATTCTAAATGTTTTCTGAACGATATTTCAAAATCCAGGATAGTGCATGAATCAATATTAATGAAGTTTGCGTTTGACAGTAATCATTCTGTTAAAATGAAGGTCTTGTCTATTTCTAGATGGTTGTACTTATGTACATAAGGATTTATATAATGTAATAGCATTTAAAATTAAGAAACATTTTAAACTAAAATAGATCTATGTTTGTGAGCATATCTTGCCTTCTATTTCCATTTTATACTCTTCAGACATTCTAGGGAACTTTTCAAAAGACTATATCAAGTTGGATTTACTACTTTTTCATGGTGGTTTTATATAGGCTGTTAAAAAAAAAAGGTTGAAAAATAGAATAAACATATCAGTTTCATCTAATGACATTGTATACCTTTCTGTATTTTTTATGACTTTGTATAGCCTTCTGACATACTCCTTTATCTCATTGGTGAGAATCCATATGACATTTCTATTCTTTTTCATCTACTTTGTGAATATTCCAGATTTATTAAGAATAGTCAAAGCATGTTATGACACAACATGCTTTATTAGAAGGATATTTAAAACCATGTTATGACACAACATCTTATTTTTAAAACTGAACTATAGGGCTGGGTGCAGTGGCTCATGCCTGTAATCTCAACACTTTGGGAGGCCAAGGCCAGAGGATTGCTTGAGGCCAGGAGTTTGAGGCCAGTTTGGACAACATAGCAGGACCCCATCTCTACCAAAAAAAAAAAAAAAAAAATTAGCTGGGTGTGATGGTGCCTGTAGTCTGAGCTACTAGAGAGGCCGAGGTGAGAGGATCACATATACCCGGGAGTTTGAGGCTGCATTGAACTATGTTCTCACCACTGCACTCAGCCTGGAGAACAGAGTGAGACCCTACCTCTACAAATTTTAAATAAATAAGTAAAAAAATACTGAGCTATTGTGCAGGCTCAGTTATGCTGACTACAACTTATGTTACTATGTTTTACATTATATAGTCTAAAGTTACTTATAGTCCAAGTAAGCCATATGGTAGTTTCTTCTGTAATTAAAGTATAATTTGGTGCTATTGAACATTGCTGTACTCTGTTCTGTAGAAAACTATATTTGAAACAATATGAAACCGGGTGTGGTGGCACACACCTGTAATCCCAGTACTTTGGGAGGCCAAGCCAAGGAGGATCTCTTGAGGCTGGCCTCAAGAGGATTTTGAGATGAGCCTGGGCAACATAGCAAGACCTAATCTCTACACAAAATGTAAAAATTAGCCAGGTGTGGTGGTGTGTGCCTATAGTCCTAACTGCTCAGGAGGCTGAGGTGGGAGGATTGCTGAGCCCAGAAGTTCAAGATTTCATTCTGTTAGAGCATATGTGGCTGAGGTGGGGTGGACAAGAATATTGATAGTGCATAATTAAGAAGATAAGTTTGATATGCCATTAGGTTATTATTGTATTTAAATGTTTCTGGTTTTAGTAAACACATCAATTTTACTATTAAGATACCAATAAAGCGTATGTACGTTCTTCAAATACACTGTTTTTACAAGTGCCAGGTAAGGTTCTCCATGTACAAGACTGAAGTTGTGTCTTCTTTCAGTTTATATAACTTTGATCTGCTATGTCAGTTTTACCCAGGGAGCTTTGTTTAAAAGAAGAAAAAAAGATTTTAAGATTCTAGACCAAATCATGCCATCTAGAGGACCACAAGCTAAACTTAATCCATAGATGGATTTTGTTTGTTATGAGTAGAGTTAAAAAAGAAAACCTTGAATTTAAATGACTTTAGATGGGGCATTCCAGTTTGCCACAGGCTCTAAGTTCTCACAGGCCCCAGCATTTACTAACTGCCTCTCATCATTCATTTTTGTCTTATATTTTTCTGGCATCTTTTAGGTCTCCTTCACCCATTTATGTTGACTGTTACTGCTTCTCAAGGCATTTGCATTTAAGGCCCTTGCCTCAGCTCTGCTAAGTCAGAATTTGCAGAGATGGGCTCTAGTAACCTCTATTTAGAACTCTCCTTAAATGAATCTGATGACAGGTAATGGTTAAGGAAGATGGATCTTACATACTGGACATAGGTCTTGGTTTAGCAACTTAACCTCTCTGGCTTTCAGTTTTCTATCCATAAAATTGATACTAAAATGGTAGAACCCACTTCATGTGGTAGTGGTGAAGGTTAAAGAGATAGTATATACAAAAGCACATGTGCTTATTTCATGGTAGATATTCAGAAACATGTTTTTCCCTTTCTGTCTTCCACTGGGAGTAGGATCTTGAAAGCTCCATTTCTCTAAGCAGGTTGAAGGGATATTC